>NC_062529.1:16259569-16379569 GCF_022655615.1 Tachysurus fulvidraco
TGTACCAAAGTACACATATGAACACCAATGACCACACAGATAATAATGAGAACCTACAGGCTAGTGAAGGGTCAAGTGTAATGTATTCTCCTCATATCCCAAAGGCCTCTCACTAGCACTTCTGAAAGCATAAAAAAATCCCACTTAATCGGTGGGAGGTTCTTTTAGAAAGGATTTCACAATGCTGAATTGTGCTGTGTTTCGTTGAATTGTCGTTGTAAGTGAAGCACTTTCACTTTTTTCAACTCTGGGCATCTAATCAAATATGTGTGTGAAAATAAATGATCATATTCATCGATCTATACATCTTTCATGTTTCAATATTTTATCAACTATGGCACAATGTGAAGTCAGTCATACAGGCAATTTCACTATCATAGTAGATCTACTCTGCCTCCCTCCCCGCCCACACAACTTATCATGCTGTATGTGCATGGTTTGTGGAGGCATATATCTCTCTTCATCTTCCTCTCATCCATTTTCTCCTACTGCCACCTACTCAATCTCCTTCAATGTTGTCTCTGCCTCTTAGGCTGAGCTTCAGAGGTCATGCTCACAGCTTGGCTCTCAGAGACGAGGTGAACACTGCCAGTCACTGTGCCACTGCAGATACTACCCACCTCTACCTCCACCACCCCCACCTCCACCCCCTCCTCGGCTACTCATCCCCACAGGTAGGGACTCTTCAGCTTTGGTATGCACTTCCTGGTTGCCCCACACATTTTGACTATGCATTTAATCAATAGGGATGCAAAGTCAGTTGTGATTATATTCAATCAGTTATGCAAGAGAAATTAAGTGTTTGTATATTGGTTTAAAATCATAAGTCTTAAGAGAGCCTTTCTTAATTGTTTATAGAGTTTGCTCCACTGAGAGCTCTAGCTGTGATAGAACATGATTTGGAGAGTATTGCCTCTTTTGCAGAAATTAAAGTCTTTCTACTTTTATGCAGTGTTTGTTCAAACAGAGAAATAATCACGTCCTGGTTACCCTTAGGGAGTTCCCCCGTATGCCTAGAGCAGCTTGTGAAATGTATGCATGCTGTTCTGCCAGGCACTGTAGTCAGCTTTCCCTGGGGGAGCCTATGATTAAAACTCATTAAGATTAATTAATTATATTAGTGTTTCAATACAGATAGGGAGAAAATAAATTAAGCCAACAACCCAGTCTAAATTTTTAACTTAAACAGGGAGCAACAATGACTTTAAAATAAATATTCATGTGTTTTCAACACGAATATTAAGATCCTATGGACCAAACTGTAGCAGGTGTATTTTTATAGGTTGTTAAGTGCAACCAAGACCCAACCATTTATATTTTGAACTGAATATAGTAATGCACTTACAGTATTACACTACATCACATTACTAGTCATTTATCTGTTCAGGTAATATGGAAATCCTTTAAATAGGAGGCCTTCCAAATTTACCGTGTTGCTTTGGAAATACAGTCACAACTCACTTCAATAGGAACAGCTGTACACCTACTTATTCGTGTAATTATCCATACAGATAATCATGTGGGAGCAGCGCAATGTGTAGTCATGCAGAAACATGTCACAAGTTTCAGTTAATGTTCACATCAAACATCAGGAAGGGGAAAATGTAAGATCTCAGTGATTTTGGTCGTGACTGGGTTGTTGACATGACTGGCTTCTCATATTTGAAAAACTGCTAATCTTCTGAGATTTTATGCACAATAGATTTTGTTGAGAGGTTTCAGAGAAGAATGGCCATACTCCATCTAGCTAAATGGGAATAAAAATTCTTTAGAACTGCAGTGAGCTAAAAAGCATATCAGAACACACAACATGTAGAAGTTTGAGGCAGTTGGGTTACAAAAGCCATAAACTGGAAAGTGAAGCTACTATGGCACAAGTTTCCCAAAACCAACTGGACAGTTAGAGATTTAAAAATGATTTTACTAATTCTGATGTTTATTATTTTTAGTCATTTTCCTTTTTCCCTTTTTTTGCATTTGCCATTTCTTGCTAATTTGCTATTTCATATTTCTAAACTGACATCAGTAAAACTGTATTTCTTGCCAGCTGTGTACAGTGTTGTCTTCAGTTGGGTGTGGATATAAGTGATCCATTACGTAATTACTTAATTGCTCTGAAATAAAACCAGAGAATAAGAATAATTGATTTCTGTGAGTGATTGAGAGAAAATATTTTATTGAAATTCATTGTAAAAATGACTGACAAACTGAATGCCATTTCACTCTTGTATAATCCACTAATGCCATTCTTAGAGACTTACACTTTGTTGTGCTTTCAGTGGCTGAGTCTCCAGTTCCTCTGCTTAGGCCATGGTGGATGGACTTCATTGTGGTTGTGACAGTAGGGTGCACCTCGGCTTTCTTTCTACTCTTAATTCTTCTCATCTGCTTTAAGGCCATTAAACGGTATTTACTTCACTCACTGGTTTGTTTATGAAATATGTCTCCAAGTGCATTGATTATACCATGTGTAACGGAAAATAGTTGTTTGTGAAAAATATTTCATATCTGCTATTTCTTCGTAACAAACCGATATTAAATGTGGATTTTTATTAGGTCAAATTAAAATGAATCAAATTCCCATTCATTTCCAGCATATCAGTGCACAACTGAACTCTACTGAGTACTACAGTTAAATATCAGTCTCAAATGAGCACAACTCTTAAATGTTCATTCGGTTTATGACAGCAACCTGCAGTTATAATGGTTGATTATTTTGAAACTTTATATAGTACTCTATAGTCAATTTAGCTGCAGTAGAAATTATTGACCCATTGGCAACCCAACTCGTTTTTTACCGTTCTGTTTGCTAATTTGCCGGCTATCCTTATCCTTGTCTAGTCTAAATTTCTTAACATTGGTGGATATTATAATTATAATATATTATAATATAACTGTTATATACTACAAAATGTGTTGACCTCAAGAAAAAGGCCTGACCCAAGGAACTGATATATACAGTTAAATAGATAAGTCCATAAAGAGCTTTCACCTTGGCATGCCTAGATACAAGTGGCTAATAACAAGGAAAAATTTCCACAGCCTTCATGCCTGCTACATTAGATATTATTTGATGTATTACACTATGGATAAGGTCTTAACATCTGTCCAGTCAATTATCTCAGTGAGACAGCAATCTAGCAGATTATTATTTCCCAATTCACTGGTATTGAACTGAATGACCAGCCATAAAATTAACATATGCTGTACTTTTAACACTTCTGATGCAATTATGTTATGAATCTGTTAACTATTTACATGAAAATAAAATATGTGCTATATTAAGGTTACAAAAAATATAGGTGACTCTAAAATTCACATTATGAGCACAAGCTATGAATTATCATGCCATTTCTCAACATGTTCTCTGTATTCTGAGAAAGGCAGGGGCAAACGCAGGCAGCAGAAATAATGTGTGGCTGGCCTTGAAATTCATCATGGCAATTCTCCAGCCTTCTGTAGCCGAGGGCAATCCTTAGTTTAATACTGCACTTCAATTCCAAAGACATGGCTGCTGTATTCCTGAACTCAAATGATCATTTCTGAAATAATATGGCCAATGATTTTGGTCGCAGGTAAGCATTTTATAATTTTAAATATTTAAATTATGTTGGTAGAAAAAAAGGAACTGACATTGTACCAAAAATACTGCAAAAAATCACAAAGAATGTTTTACAGTTGACCTGTTTTTTACAGGACAGCATGGCAGAAAAATAGGAAAAATCCTCAGTATCTATTTTGAAATTCCCCTTTTGTGTATGTAAATGTAATTCAGTCATTAATACAAAATAAAATATAACAGAACTGTCAAGATCCTGTCAAGAAGATGAAAGCTGGCTCCTACTTATATAGTTATTTATCATATGTCTTCTTTACTGGTTACTGGTTACAAAAAAGCCAAACCTACAGACATACATAAGCTAACCACAATAAAGTGATGTATATTTTATGAGCTAATAATTTTTTAAATAGGTCCTTTTCCTCCCAGCATTTCTTTCTCTAATTTGGTCACCTGCCAATTCTCAACTCTTGCCAAATCTCTCCTATCATACAACAATACTACCAGATATGAGAAGCCAAACAACCACAACATCACGGGGCAGTGAAACACTTAGAGGAAAGCACTATTTGCTCCCTTGATGACCACAGATAGCTATGCAGCTAACTAGCTAACTAAATTTCACTAAAGATGTGACAACTAGGTGGATCCAAATGTAAATAATCAATAATAAATTATTTAGTAATAACTTAACAAACATACAATTAAATTATATATTTACGAGTTACGGTGATTATAATAGCAACTTGGCTGTACTGGTTTTGTAATACTGTAATATATTACGCCACTCAACAGACTGACTACTGCAGCTCAAAGCACTTTGAGTTTGATTGATGCCAATATGTTTACATTTGAGATGTCAGTCATGTTCATTAAGGTTTCAAAGGCTGACAGTTGTTTGCAATGTACAATCCTTTTGAGAGGTCTTTCATTCATCATATGGAGATGGACCAAGAACAGAGGGCAATAAACACGGAGGTACTTTTTTCTGAATGAATGAGTAAGCAGCACAATACTCCACTGAGATGTTTGAGGAAAAAAATAACCAAATGTCTACATTTAATTTTATTGTTATATTATATTGACATTTTGGGGTATCCCTGGCTTCCCATGTCTTAGCAATCTAGCAATCACCTTTTCTCAATAGCAAAAAAAAAAAAACCACTAATGTTATGCTAGAGCTTGTTGCAAAGGTGTTAACTAAAATATTTTAGTAATCTATGCCAAATTTATAAATAGTCAGATTTGTCACAATGTATAACATAATCTGGTATATTAATTCATATACATGATTTAAAGTGGGAAATTTTGTTCAGATTCGAGCACAGAAGCATGGTTAGAATGTATATTTTGAATAAAACCTGAGGTGTAGTTTAGCTAAAGTTTATTGGTTGTTTGGAGATAGGTCATGAAAAACTATATATGTATACACAGGGCACAATATTATTTAGCACATTTTGGAGAATTTTTTACATCCCTTGCTAAATTGAGTCTGTTGGTTAGTGAAACAGATCTGTAGAAGCAGTAGTTTATTTAGTATTACATTGAACATTGTTACATGAAGTGAGATTATCGTTCTTTGTTAATGTCTTCAATAGAAAAGACTTTGGAGTGTTGACAGTAAAGTATAACAATCTCAGATAAAGAAAGATATGGTATGTGATGGATGATATCAAAGTTGGCCATATACTGTACGTCCAAGGCTAAAACAGCTGGTTAAGTGACTACTTGATAGTTTAAGCTGCTAATCAACTGGATTTAGAGAAGACACCTGTATGATTTGTGGAATAGCTGTATAACCTTTAATAGCCTTTATTTAATACTCCAGGCACAATATTAATACCATTATGTTCAATGAATACTCAGAGAAGCAGAAATTTAGTCTGGATTCATGGTTCAAGGCCACTCTTCAATTTTGCCCTCCTTTCTCTGTTGGGATGAAAAATAAATAAGCTGCAGAGCGTTGATGCCACTGGAGTCAGTCTGATATGACAGCAATCCCATTTCCAATAACAGAAAACACTTCACATCCAATCCAAAAAGCTAAGGTAAAGCATATGTCAGGTACAGGGAAGGAAGACTAACCATTTCATTAGATGCACAAAATAAAGGTTAAAGTGGATCGAAAGTGCAATATGAGCTAAAATCAGAGAGATGGCATGTCTGGGCTTTTGAGATGTACTGTATCTTTTTCATTACAGCATAGCCACCCATTTATGATGGGTTTGATACCACAAACAATACTCAAGATGATGCAGGCAAGAATGTTTTAGAAAAAATTTTGAATAGTTTTCAAGTTAATTTCAAAACATCTACCCTGCCAACCCTCTCAATTGGTATTGTCAGAAGAAACCCTGCAAGCTGTGTATTTTTCTTGGGTTAGTCATATATCAGTGAATAAGTACAGAAATTCTCTTCACCATGAACTAAATCCAGCTGCTATGAGATTCACATATACAATTAATCTTATGCAAACTTTAGAGGAAAAAAGTCATTAGATATTAACAAGCTCAGAAATTAATTGACTTAATTAGTGTCAGACCTATGTATGTATGTGTATAATAAAGACAACTGTAACACAACTGTGAATTTAGCACAATCATCCACCCACCTAGTTAACACTGATCTGAAGGTTTTAAACAGCACAGCACTGACATCAGAATTCTCCTCAAAACTTCAAACAGAGTTCTGCAGTCGGACAGCTTTGGGATTAAATATTTATCAATTTCATGAAGGGTTATGTCACCACATGGCATTTGTCAACTCATGGCATCCATTATTGAGAAGCCTGGGTGGTACATGGACCATGTGATGCCCAAACAAACAATAGACTGTGGAGTAAATGCAGTTAAACACTCAGCTGAACAATCTATACTACATTTTTTACTGGGGAAAATCAATAAATACATTGATCTCCTGTGAAAGGTTTGCACTAATAATTGAATAGTCCATTGTTTTAGTTGATATATAAAATCTGGATCACTCAATGAATAACATTGAGTTGAATTAACAAGATATGTTTTACACAGTGATATTTTGAACAACAAACTGCACTATTTTCAGCTCCTCACAAGGACCAACTACATGCATGAGACAGCGGTCCTGAAGAAACGGCCCTCAAATCTTTAACAAATTTAACAAATCTAGAATTCAAATTTGAGCTAGGATCTTCCCTTTCCTCGATGTTCTTTCTTAGGTTTAGGGATCTTAGCATCAGTAGAGCAATCTGTCTAAACACCAGTACAGCAAAGTGTATGAGAAACAATACCTGCACTAACTGCCTTCAGCTCAGTTCTGAGTTACATAAGCCAAAAAAGGACTACTGCCTGATGTGGCATATAAGGCATAGTGCAGTGGAGAAATATAATAAAACTGAGGTAATGAAAGGGAAACGAAGGGATGGATGAATAGTCCATGTTGAGTAATACTGTCTTACGCAGACCAAGAGACATCCAGCATCATGTGGGCGTAGCAAACTCTGTTCTTGTTCATGTTAGGGAGCTAGAGAGACCGTAGGAGGACTATAAGATTGATCATTTTGTTATTTGCTGGAATAAAATTATTGTACCAGCCTGGCTCCATGCATTATTTCCATCATTTGTATATATGTGTGTGTGTGTGTGTGTGTGTGTGTGTGTGTGTGTGTGTGTGTGTGTGTGTGTGTGTGTGTGTGTGTGTGTGTGTGTGTGTGTGTGTATGCAAGCTTGTAATCAATAAATAAACCGAATCAGCGCCTTGTTTCTTTTGCAGGAAACCTCTTAAAAAAGAGGAAAATGGCACCAGTCGTGGAGAATATGCCATGAGCTGCCGCAAGAAAAAGACCACTAATAATGTTGTAGTGTAAAACAGACACACATTAAGAGCTAATGACATCTCTGCATTGCTGCATCTTATCTTCAGAACTTACTGACCCAACGTGCAGCAGAAGTGTGAGCCCAAAAATATGATGTCAAAGCAAAGAACGGAGCACAAGAAGAAGGTTAACTTTTTGGAAGACCGCAGCCTGGGCTATCACACTATTGCTCTGCTTTCTCAGAGATCCACTTCCATGCACAACCTGACAAACTGTGGCATAGAGACAATGGCATATATTTGCATGATTTTTTATTTCAATGCCAATATACTAATATATAATACCAGATGCTTTATTTTACTTTTGATGCACTGGTCTCAAATCTAATTTCTAAGCATAGCGTTTTCTATTTATTTAATAAATTATGATTATTTATTTTGTCAACATTGCTATGGGACAGTGCATGTCTTCTAATGAGAAGATGTTAAAAAAAAAACAACTGGCTGTGTTGTTCAGCTGTATCTTAGGAAAACTGAACACATGAGTTTGCATGGTATATTGTGCACACATAAATTAAATCCTCCTTGTGGAAATTTTGTACTCATACTATCATGTTCAAAAGATTTGTTACCTTGCACAGTCAAGGCCGTGGATTCATATTTGTGATGTATTTATAAATGTCTATGTGATATAATATTGAGACAAGCCTATGCACAGATACTTATACAACATGTTACATCATTATTCTAGGATGAACCCTGGAGGTCTTTCCTGGTGTTCTGCATTAATTCTGTGGTATAGCATGGTTTCATATTTGCAATGAGACTAAAATGCCTGTCTTGTATCCTCCTTAAGGCTAGCATTCTAAACACTCCTTTGTCTGTGCAACTTTCTAGTGATTACAAGGACAGTGGACAGTCATACAGGAGGCAGTCGTTCATGTTCAGATGTGATTACATACTAATTGTTCTCTTTACAATCCAGCAGACAAGGGCCCTTCCACAAAAGTCTACACAGATGCCTGATGAACATTAGTACTTCACTGATGAATGATTGCAAGAAAGCTGGCAGCATTTCATCTGTGCTAAACTTCATGTAGGCTGCCATCAGAAAGATAATGAATGTCTGTAATGTTTCTGATGTTATAATGACAGTATAATATAATCTATATGCGTTATATGCATTACAGTTGGTTTGTATTAATGGTTCAACCATCATGTTCTGTGTCTGAGTGCTCTTTCTCTGTCTATCTAACTACTTGTGAAAGTTGTTCTCATCTGCACTGTATCCTAAAAAATCTCAAAAAGCTATATGTAAGATATATAAAATGTATTATATGTACAAATGAGAGGGAATGATGCATGAATGTAAACAGTGATTTCAAGATACTGTACCTTCTGGACTGTTATTCACTCCTCCAGAGTGACTAAATATGTTTATACATAGTAGAAATAAAACCTTGCAAATGGATAGCTCTGTTTCCAATTCACTGGTGTTTCACAGGGTAAATAATGTAGTGATATCTGTTGTTTGGTCCAAGTATTCTAATTACAGTTGAATGATGAGTTATACTACTGTATGTCTCAAATGACACTCTGGGCAAATAACTAAATGTCCTAATTTTCTAGGATATATTTTGTATAGAGAAATAAGTAATGTTTTCCTTTTGGACCGATTAGCAGCAATGGAACATTTTAATGTTAATCTTAGTAAAACCAGATATGAACATTTAATTACATTTAACAGACATGTTTATTGAAATGATTTCATGTGAAGTGGACAAATTAGAACAAATCCCATTGTTCTAATGTGGCTCTCTACAAGCCAAAGGACTGCATCTGATTCAGGAGTGGCATGATGCATGGCAGTCCCAGGGATCTGGGTTCGATCCTGCAGTCAGGTTAGTACCAGTGTGTTGTTTGGTTCAGGTTTGTTTCCCTGCACTGTGTAAAACATGTAGGCAGTTCAATATATGGATTGGGGACAATAAAAAAAATGCTCCTAGATGTGATTGTGTGTGTGTGTGTGTGTGTGTGTGTGTGTGTGTGTGTGTGTGTGTGTGTGTGTGTGTGTGTGTGTGTGTGTGTGTGTGTGTGTGTGTGAGAGATGCTCGACTGGTGTCCTATAATGGGTTGAATGAATGAATTAATCTGGTTGAAGAAAATACATGACAGCAGAGAAAGTACTGCCCTCACATTATTTTGTGTGCATAAATAACATTTGTAATTGTTGTGAATATATTTGAGTAAGCATAATAGTTTATCCAAGAAATGATTGCGTGACATTAAGAATGTCTGACAGCAGTAGTCTCAGTGTTTAACCAATGGTTAAGCCACAAACAGTGTCTCACATGCAATAATAATTGTACTCAGTGCAAGATTTTATTAATAATAATAAAAAATAAAGATCCTGAACTGTACTTTTCTTTGTCTCTGAAGACAAAATTAGAAGTACAGCTTGGTACCTTTATTTCATAGCGTGTGATTGAGACTATCATAAGTTCATACTATGATTTCTTAGGACAGTACAGGAAATATATTTGTAAGATAACTGAGAGTGTAGTTGGAGAGTGAATATGCTGTCAATAGAGTTGAAGGTGACATTCATCAACCCAAGACAGATCTTTTCAGTACCACCTTCCCTGAGGGTTCTTGGAATCTACTGGCCATCTTTAATTACTGATGTCCAGCTGGCTATTCATCATCTCAGCTATCCACACATATGGTTCAGACTGTGGAGGCAAGGCCGGATCAGGCAGGAGCGGAGCCAGGATCTGCGAGAATGATTATATAAGCAGCTCTTAATGAGTGAGATATTTGAAAGGGCTCTGAGTTCAAACGACCATGGCAGGCGTCTGGCATATGCTGCCTCTGAGCATGGGGAGTTGATTACACACGCACAGGCACACACAGGCACACACACAAGGGTCTCTTTGATGAACAGGGTTTAGAGGTCGAATTGGAAGGGTGCCTAACCCTCTGATTCGCTCGAGGGCAGGGCAAGTTGCCATGGATGATGTGTGCTTATGTGAGTGAGAATATTTATAAAACATTATCAATACTTTTCTAAATATTAAAGATCATGCTCTTTTATTGTGATTTTTAAATTGTTTTTATGTCACTGAGGAAGTGCAATAAAGGCCAAGTAATAGAACCGTTGTCATTCTGTGTATGCAGAGGTGAAAACTAAAACTCACTAAACTTCAGGACAAAAACAAAATTAGGAAAGGGCAAAATTGCTAATGTGTAATTTAATGAGACCTGGCTAGAATCACTTGTAGGCATGTTGTAATTGAGTTTGTGGCATATCTAAAAGAGCACAGCAATTTAATGAGTGAAAACACATACTATTCTCTTGCTCCAGCTGGCTTGTTTACCTCCATTGTCTTTTTCAGTATCTTTATTGAGTTATACATCTGCCTGGGCCTGGTTTGTGGTCTGATTGATTTGTGCTGGTATAGACAGACCTGATGTTAGAATCTGAACAGGAGGAGGATGGTACTGGTCCACAAATTTAATTAGATTAACATGCGATATGCCATTAGTTTTGCTCCATGTTCTATAAACAGACATGTATTTTATCTTTTTTTAAAGGAGCAGTCTGATATTGTAATAATCATCTATCAAATTTGAACATGCAAAGTAAGGAAAAAAATGAAGGACACGTCCATGTTTATCTTTTGTTTACACCATGCTAGCAGGCTAAATGTGAAGAGTGATGTATAAATTGTTCTCTTCAAATAGCAATCTATATAGCAGGTGTTATAGATTTAAGAAGTGAATATGTTTGTATAGTAATTGGTCTAAAGAAAATATTCAGAATACAGCATAACTAATTTAAATTTGTATTAAATAAAGTGCATCTTTGTTTATTTCTGATGCTCTTCCCAGGCATGTTGATATATTGGCATGTTAGGGGGAAATGTTAGATTATTTCTGGGCAAGAAAAATGTACAGAGAGTATAAAGAAATTAACCAGATCCATTTCATACCAGCAAGTGAGATAGTTATGATAGTTACTGATATCTTTTGTTAGATTTTACTTGAAAATGTATGATTAAAATAGATCTAGAAATATTTTTTAAATATTACAAACCGCACCTTTAAGGTTAAATTAACTCCTGAGTCTATTTTTATTCTCCCTTAAGGTTTTAAGGTATAAATTTTAACAGGTTGAATACAAATTAAAAACAGATTTATTTTATTTGTTTTACATGAAATAAACATTATTATAAACATATTGATTAGAATTTAAGCCCTATACATCAATCATCATTCACACAATTACCTTTCTCACATATTATGATGATACATTAAAGGTGTGTACTCTACATTGAGTGTGACTTTCACACCATTTAAACAGTCTCACAGAAATACACACACACAGTAGGAAGACTCCTGCGTCTGTATGCACCACATGTGCTCTGCTGTTCTGGCACCTTATAATTCAGGGTCACTCCCCTTATGCATGATCATGATAATTACATGCAGACAGAAGGAGCTTGATGAAGATATTTACAGTCACACTTTTTAGTTTTGCTACCGTAGAGTTGCTGTTGCCAAAATCCACAGAATACAGTATAATTATTTTCATACAAAAGCATTGCTGCAAAATACTATATCTGAGTTTAAAAAAAAGGATGCTGGTTGGCACATATTGTTGCTGGTCTTGCTGAAGCTCCTGTAGGATGTCACATCACATGGGATAGAACTGTGAGGCGGCCTCAGACGACTGGATCTCAACCTGAGCCATTTTAAACTGAGTACACTGCAGCCACTTGCGCAAGGCAAAAGGAAAAGTGCTAGAAGCAGGACCCTGGAGACATTGGTTATTTACTCGGTTCTGGATGGCCTGGAGACGCAGCTGGAGACCCGCAGATAAATGCTGCAAATAAACACACATTAATCAGCTCACAGAGAAACAGCTGCTGTCTGGGTTGTATATGAAAGCCATTGCCATAACGCCGAACGACAGATACTTACATTTAGACTGGACTGAATCATTGGCAGCCACATCGGAATTAACTAAAGCAATGGGCAAGAAAAAACAGTTTAAGCATCAGAGATGGTAACAAGAATACTGACTTTTATGTGCTGCTCAGTCAACATAAATCGTTTCTTCAGTAGCAGATGTTTAAGGGATCCAAACTCACTTTCACAAAAATGGTTGAATTACATTCTTGTAAAGCTTCCATCAGACTGATGACATGCAAACACACCATCTCTACCATCTAAAAGAGAAGAAACAGGCAGTCTCAGAACAGCTGTTTTTGTGGATTTACAAAATAGCTTTATGCTCCTAATCATGCAATCACATACACAATTCTGCAGAAAATCCTGTTTAACTGCTGAATTTAAAAATATAAATTGAAATATGTACTAATAATCAGAATACAAAGGGAGTCATATGTCCAGGTAATTTTGCTCAGCTGTTCTTTTATGCTCCTATATGCAAACCAAATAAACCAAATCGTTTATCCGATGACTCAGGCTTCAGCCTTCATTGGTGTTAAAGGCACAAGTAACTCTTAAAATATAAGATGTATTTATAAACATAAACATACTCTGTATGACAATAAAGAAATTTAGCTTTAATGATACATGTGGGATAACAGTGGAAATAATTATCTTACTACTTTGTTATGAGCCATGAGCTGGAGGATGCTGGGAGTGACTCTGCTCCAGAACTCCAGCCCTGTAAGGATAGCGCTTGAGGAGAACTCATTTTGGTTTTGGTTCTGCCCAGCTGGTGTTGCAGCTGCCTGCTCACAGTAGATGGTCCACAACTGAGCAAACATGAAGGCATGGAACAGGGAGCACATGTGGAGCACGGATGTCTAGTGAAATAACAGTAGAAACATCAGTGCTGCATTTTCTTATTTCAGGCTGCATATATATGAACAAATCTGGATTAAGTTGATCTGCTGATGTACCTTTGATTGCTCTGGAAAACCAATTAGGATTACAATAAGGTGGTCTGCGATGTGAGAGCCAGCATCCAGGGGAATGGGCATACAAGACGTAGAACCTTGATGCAAAGCACAGTGGGTAAGAGATCCCAGCAGGAGCCAGGAAAGCTGGCGAATGTGGGATACACACTCAATGAACTCTTTGGGGCTGAAAAAGAAAGAATATGACAATTCAAATCCTGTTAAAAAATGAATCATGTGGTTGTATGGCCATGACAAGCTGAGAATACTCTTACCCCTGTTGCATTGCAGAGGGTGGATGGTAGAGCCATGGCAAGTAGCGAATCACAGCCTTGTTATCACGATAGTTACCTTTACTGATTTCCATGGCTGCTACCTGAGCCAAACCCACTTTTAGATTCCCACCAAAAGTATCCTCATGAAGGGGTTGGCAGCAAGCTTTCATGTGACTCTAAAGGACAGACATATGGAGTATTTCCAATAACAGTGAACAATTGGATCTCTGTCTGCCCTAGTTTTGAAGAAATAAAACTGATAACAACTGATCAATCATATGTAATGAATACATATGCTGAGTTATGTATTCCTGTTTTAATGTATACTAAACCTTTAATTTCGTTAGAGTATGCATGTCTGCAATAAAGTCCAGCAGCTCACTGAGGTACTGCCTCAAACACTCCATAGCAGCTGTTGTGCACTGAAATAAAAACAGAGATGATTCTTAACAATTAATACCAATAACAGGACACCAAATAATTCTATGCAATGTGCTGCTCACCCCAGGTAGTGATGATATCATGTGTTTTTGGAGTATCGTAGACTCAGACAGCCGGGTTCCAATGTCAACACATACAAACTTATTAAAAACATAAAAACATAAAAAATAATTGAGTATTTTAGTGTGTTTAGGTTTAGTATATCTTCTCAGTGTCATCTTTTCAATAGTGTGAAAAACAAACTACCTGGACCAGTAGAAGAAGGTTAGTGTCAGGAATTGGAGACTTGAACTTCAGTGCTTGTAGCAACTCCAGAACTACTGCACGGGACATGTAGAACTTATCCCTCTCCTGCAGAAATAGAAACGTATAGAAAGAGGACCTGAATGCTGAATGCTGAGAAAAATCTCATTCTCCTTCATTTGTTGCCTTTGTCTCTGCATTCTAGTATGGTACTATAATGCCTAACTGTCTCCTGTGCCATAATGAACTTTTCTTGCTCTGTCTCTTTCAGTGTATTGTTTTCCATGCATATTCCATGCTGAAGACCAGGAGATTAAAATGGCAGTAGGCCCAGCTCTACTTACAAAGCTCCAGCCCAGATAAAAAGCCACTTTAACTGCTGCCTCTCTCTTTCTCTCAGCAGTAGGATCTGTGTCAGCATATTTAATCGTTTTGGGTGTGAGGATAAGCTCAGACAACACACTGTAACAATGTCACTATTTCTGATGTTTTTATGGAAGTTATTTTAGAGCAAATGTTTTACTCAGTTCAGTATGCCCTCAGTGTCCATTAAAGTACATTATTAAAAATAAATACTGTGGGATACTTAAAAAAAAAAAACGCCTAAGAAAAATCAATAGAATTGCAAACGTAAAACACATTACTGATGGATGGGATGTTATGGCGAACTATGTGAAGGACAATCTCCCACACTGAGTAAAAAAATCTGTAGGGATTCACTTATGATATTATCAGCAAATCTCTGGAGTGGATGTATAGCCTCCTCCTCTGGACCTGCTTTCTAAAATCTGAAAATCAATAGACACAGATGGAATTCTTCAAGTGGAAGGTAGGAAGAGAGAAGCTAGAGGGAGACCATATTTCATAACAAAGGAAGGATACATTTATATCTAGTGTACTCGGCAAAGGTATGCAGCATTTTGATTATTGTTAATGAGAAATTTAGCATTTTCCAGATACAATGATTTGCAGAGCATAATTTCTATAACAAGCACAGTAGACTAGTTCTTGAGACAGCTTTCTTTAAAAATGTTTCACAATCACAATAACATATATATCTATATTCAGTATGCCAAGTACTAATCACAGATGGTAGTCAATGACATAACAGTTCAGGAGATGCTTCTAAGCTGTCCATTACAACATATTTCATAAATAAATAAACATTTCCATTTTCCACAGTACTATAAGAAACCCATGCACTGTAAGCCTAAAGACTGTACACTTACCTTGCTGAAGGTTTTGTAACAGAGGCCACAGAGCTCAACAAGGTATGAGAGGCTGAAGACGCCGTACTGAATAACAAAGCTCAGCAGTTTAGAGGATGGCTCCAGCAAACTCTGGAAGAAAATTTCAGACATACATTTTTGTCTTAAGTGAACCCCAAAGTCTTCAGCATTCAATTAAAATGTATTTTACATCATTTTGTTTTAAAACAAACAAGTGGTTAAATGAGCTTACTCTGGTTGCACTAGCAGTTGGAATCTTAAGTAAACAGATGATGATTCTCAGGCTGGAGTCTAGTGGATACTTAACAAATCAGATTGAAAAAATTAAGTCATGCATATCTAAATGATTTCAAATCTACAATCTAAGTAATTAGGAAGGTTAAATACCTTCAGAGGAACTACTGCAGGAAGTTTAGTCAGAAAGTTTTGGAACTGGTTACAAATGGTTGTCCAAAGATTACTAGGGGAATCCATAGGAAGAGCCTCCATGAAAGTGGCAATGTTATCCAAGCAGTGTAGCATTGCACCCCCTGCAGGCAAATTCTTCTTATTGTTCAAACCCTTTAAGAAAAAAATTTCAAGAAATACTGAAAACAAATAAGGAATATTCATGTGCTATACAAGATACTGTGCTCTGTTTATTCAACAATGGTTACATAGCCTTTAAAATAAAAATAGAATTAACTCAATTGCAAAACTTCACATTCAAGAATACTGCAGTGCAAATCCCATTTTTACAGACTGCCCAGAAGCCAGGAAAAATAAATTATTTGACTCTTTGACAAGAGTGCCATCTGCTGGTAAATTGTATGTATTTTTATATTGTCAGAGATCCAATAGAAAAGCTTGCAGGACCAAGAATGGCTCAGTGTCAAAATCATACACATCAACATTTCCAGTGTTAACACCTACAGTGTTGTAATTAACTCCTACAGTGTGTGTTTGAGTCCATCTGGACTTCTCATGTGCCAGTGTAGCTTAGTGGTATAATGCTGGCTTATTACTAATTTGGTTGGACATAAGCCATTTTGTTATCTTCTCACACTGTTGAAAGAGCTTATGCTAGACTGGATAAAGTGAAGGAGGAATGACATTAGAAATCTGTCGGTGCAGTGATGTTTTCAAATTCACTTTTGCTAAAGGTACACGCTCCAGGGATTAGAAGCCCTGTCCCATTTCTTACAACCTGGTTTTGTAGAAGAACCCTATAAATGTCACATAGTTGCCAGAGATGTGATCTTGTGCTCTATTTTGTGTGTATTATAATAACAAAATAAAAATCATTTTATTACCTACCTCAAGAAGCTGGCTTAATGCTGCCACAGAACTTAGTTCATTGAAATCAATGAGAGATGCAGCCAGTGTGCGGAGGAAGCTTCCATCTAAAGTACAAAAACATTACAGATAAGTGATTTGTAAGTGTTTGTTTTTCATGCAAGTGTGTATTAGGAGTAGATGTTTGGTTACCTCTGATGTTGCTCTGGAATAGCTGTGGCAGGATGCCATTGGGGGCGAGCTGATGGAGCACACAGCGCAGGAACTGCTTAGCTACACCAGCAGCATTACCGGGGATCAACATGCTTGAATGATCAAAACACACATAAGTTGCAGGGTGCACAGGCATAATAACATACACACTTAAGACAAGACACATACCTTTCAGCCTGGCCTGAATAGCTTGCACTAGATACCAACCTATAATGTAAAACAAATAACATACTGACTTTACTAATTCATTTCACAGCCAAGCGTGTTGTGCAAAGGCTGTGGAAACTTTACCTGCCCACTGACTGCATGATGTCGAGGAGTAGTGGAGCAGCCAGGTCTGGACTCAGGTGGGTAAACATTGAGAGAACAACTACAGCCAATGCCAGGGTTTCTTCATCATACTCTTCTAATACAGCACCACAGTCCCGACACCTATTTATATTAAGACGCACATAAAGAAAGCAGATATTAAATAGAAGTATCATTGTGGCATTTTCTGTTTTTTCTGTTTAAACATTTCATTAGGGATGCACAGACACCGTTTTTTTTTTCCAGACTGAGTACAAGTAAATAGACTCTGGAAAGAGGTGTAAAGGCAACTGTCTGTGTCTCAGTACTAAAACGCTTACATACATGACAGCATACACTCAACTGACTGCTCAACACTCATTAATATTCTCATGAATGTACAATTCACAGCATCTTGTGCTCATTTTTAAGAACCAAACTTTCTTAACCTGATTAGGTTATCTGTATTTTAACGCATGGTCTTAGATACTAGTATCAGAGCAAATTTTAGACTTAAAATTAAATTTAAAAAAATATCAGACCCATGCTCGCTAAAAGTAACGGAATCAATGAATCCCAACATTTAACGTTAGAACTGTAATGCAGACTTTCTTGTCTTTCTTGTATATGACAGAAGTCTCAGAAATGGGGAAAGTCACATAAAAAATCCACCTGTCAGCCATATTGGTGGGTTGCTCATCAATAAAGTCCTCTGGTGCAGGCACAAACATGCTGACTGTGCTAGGAGCAGACAACAGGCTGGCTTTATTGAGACCTGGAGGGACAAATTCATTAATGTTTTTAGCTTTGTCTGATTTGTGTATAACATTGGCAAGTGTAGAATGCTATGTAAATGTGAGCAGTTCTTTTCTAGTGTGTGTAAGAACCTGTTTCCCAAGTGCTGATATTGTGTGGAGCGCTAGACTGATGTTCCAGCTGTCTCTTCATTAGCTGACTCATTGTCACAGCTCCCAGAGAACCTCGTTTTGTCTGACGGTACTGAGCTGTCAGACATAAACAAAGATGCAGAAAGAAATGTAAAGAAAGAAAAACAAATATTAAATACATTTGAAATACTCCAAACAAATGAGACCTTAAAATATGACTTTTTAATGAACACAAACAATTCATTCATTTAATTCACATTTCTTTTTAGGTATTGTGAAAATTAAAAAAATAATAACAATCACATTTTAGAAATTACAATATTTTTATTATTTATGATGAAATTTAGATTTAACACAATTAATACTCTTTTCCCTTCTACTGACTTAATTTCAGCATGTAGTCACTGTTTATAAAACCATTATATTCCCATTATATTTATTTGGTATGTGTAAATGCATGTACACCCAATAAAATCACAGTGTGAAGTCCTACTTCACTCAGAATATAGGTTAGGAAACGCATTAAGGAGGGCTGATAACGTCATTATGTTTACATGAGGATAAAGGGATCCAGGTATATTTAGGCTGGTTTAATGGAACAAAGACAGCTTTATGAGCCAGAAGTACAACTTAATTTATATGTAATAGATGCAAATATATTTAACTCCTACTTGTTACTGAGGAGCGGTTGCTTGTTTCTGGGACTGTGGCTTCAAGTGCTGGGGCTGAGGCTGACTCTCGTGGCTTTTCCAGTTTGGACAAAGTTTTGTGATCTGTAAGGCAATTCAGGAGGTTGATGGGAAAGATCTTTTTTTGCACATTAATATGTTGAGACCATGTTATTTTATTTACTGTAATATATTATTGACTGGTAATATACCAGATATGTTGTATGGGATTGTTAATATTCAAATGCTATGTATACTATGGGATCTTTAATTATGTGGTTACAAAAAATATGTGGTTACTATACTATGCTATGTATACTGTGGGATCTTTAATTATGTGGGTCATCAGTACAAAATTTACAGTACGACATCTGAAAATTAACACCTCGTATTTCAAGGGGTGACAATAATGAAATACTAACTTTGTTAGAGATATAGTTTGTTAGTTTGTTAAAGGTATAGCATGGACACTTTTTTCCTTAAATTCCTTT
Organism: Tachysurus fulvidraco; assembly: GCF_022655615.1. Classification (NCBI taxonomy): domain Eukaryota; kingdom Metazoa; phylum Chordata; class Actinopteri; order Siluriformes; family Bagridae; genus Tachysurus; species Tachysurus fulvidraco. Next base: position 16,278,861 of record NC_062529.1, read on the forward strand.
TGTCATTTAAGAGATTAATTTATAAACAAAAGTATTTCATTTTTACTATACACTTTGATTTATTCTGTATATTAAGGCACCAGACTGAAATCAGGTCATTTTCTCCTTTCTCTGATTTGCACACTTATTGCTGAAGGTAACATTCTGCACATGGAAATATGGACAAAATGAAAATGTGACTTCTGTATTTACATATAAATGAAAACACACAGATAAAAGTGAAATACACAGCAATGTCACAAACTTGTTTACCAGAGTCTGTGGTCTGCTCTCCTATCTTGTCCATAGTGTTGAAGGAAATGTCTAGGTATTCCCTCTGGATAGCACTGACTGCAATCTTCCTCTGTTTACGCTGACGGGGTACAATCTGGATCTTAAACTCTGCCTCCTCACTTTCATCTTCTGGCTTTGGCTCACTCTCTCTCTCATCACCAGTATCCTCATCATTTTCAGCATCATTCTCATCCTCACTGTTGGCTCCTCCTTCTTCTTCTCTCTTGACTTTTAGTGGGTCTAAGCTTTCCAGTGTATCCTCAGGGATGTTGAGATACACAGATTTAGCAGATGGGCTATCTCCGGTTTTGTATTCTGACTGCATATACCCGTCATCTACAGATGTGTCCGGTACATGCGCTGACTTTCTCAGCAGGTCTCTTTTCTGCTTCAGGGTCATGGGACTCTCTAACCCAGGATGATATATGGGATCTGGGAGTTCGAGTGAGGCAGTAGGGGTTATAGAGGGATTTCTACTCTCAGCTGACTGCACAGGACTCCCTTTGGCAGGGCTTGTGGATCTGCCTTTAGAACAATCCTCCACACTCACTTGGAAAAGAGGAGATAGACGAAGAATAGTGCTGGCAGATGACGGTGACGGATGCTCAGATTTAATCTGCATTCCAACTGGTGGTTTTGACAGAGCCTCAAACAAGTCTTCATCACTTTCAACAATGCGCAGTGGTGGAAGTGGTTCAAAAACTAATGAGTCACTGTCAGAGAGTGAAAGAATGGACCGCTTCTCTGGTATAGAAGTGCAGTCTGAGGAGAGATCAATCAGGTCACCATCTTCTTTCCCATGTGCATGCTCAGAAGAAATAACCAGGGGAGAGTCAAGCCCTGCAGATTTATCCTCAAAAGTCTCCATACAGCTCAGACGTACTTCTGGAATAACAGGCCTGATGTTATCAAAATGGAGATTAGATCCGTCTGAGGAACCCTTGGCACGTTGATCTGCCCTGCGTGACTGTCTTGTCGTTGAGCTAGAACATGAGGGTGGTGGAGGCGGAGGTCCTTGCAAGTCACAACGATCAATGCAGGATTTACGCCGGTGCTCATCCAGGTTGAAGAGGATGGAGTCTGTGTTGACAAGGTCAAGAGATTTCTGTTTGTGCATGGCCTGTAGTCGCTTCTTCTTGCTGCTGCTGTCTTCTCTTGCTGGATGCTGCAGATTGTCCTGTAGGGTTCCTGCCTCCCTGTATTCCGCCAACTCAATCTCACCTGGATTAGATAGTAAAAGCTAAAACATCGGCTTTGAAAAAGGCTTTTCCTAAAATCTCATAGAAAATTCACTGAAATGTTTAATAATGTGGCTATGTTACTGATCTGTGTTATTGTGCGATGGGCTAGCTACAAGAACCGGTTCATGCTGTCAAAATGCCACAGAATTTATTTCATACTATACCAAGACCTACTTCTTTGAGCATTGAGGTCCACAGGCTGATACTTGACAGACTTGCTGCCTCCAATCCTCTTAAGCCGAGCAAAGAAGGTCTGTGATTCCTTGTTGCCTGCCCCAGTGGGAGTGTCATGGATGTCTGATTCATCAAACACACTATCCTCCTCTGCAAAACAAGACATACAACTAATAATAATTAATGATCAATTCAAACCAAGAGGTACTGCTCCTTTTATTGGTCCGTGTGCTTTATAACGCTCACAGTGTTCATTATAATTTTACCTTTTTCCTTCTCACTATAGCGGCTAATGTTGGAGTTGTCACTGTAGAGCGGGCCAGCTGAGGCATGTGGTCTGCAGCTGTGGTATTGTGCATTTAGAGTGTTAATGGTGATGTGGATCAGGTGCAGCACAACCTCTTTACTTACATCCATGTCTCTGTATGGGTACTGCAACAAACAAATAAATAGAGAGGTTGAGTCTAATTATTAAAATTTATTAACCACTTGCAGATTTGCATTCCTCACTCTCAGCATACCATGGGGAGGACAGTAATCAGAAACACAGAAACCTGTAACAATACAGTAAGGTTAAGGACCAAATAAGGAGTAGGCTAGAAAAGTTTTATTTCTTCTAGGAATGCTGTCATACAATTTCCAGATGGTAGGATGTTCAAATGACCATAACACTGATAATCCCATGACAAAAGATTGATAATCCCTTTAGCAAGGCCCTTAACCCAAAACTGCTTAGTATAAATGAGATTTAATTGAGATGTAAGTTACTCTGGATAATGTTGTTGGTGAAGGTTGTATTTGACTACATACAGTTCATTAAACAATGCTGAGTAATTTATCAGTATGTATAGGGGCATTAGCATCCTTAAATTTGGGAATGTTTGCACCAAAGTATGCATCTTATCCTGTAAATTTGCTTCAGATTTGTTGCCTGCTCTATGACCACTTATAGCAATCATTTAAACTTAATTGATTCCAAAAACCATTAATCCACGATTGTAATCACCTTGGTAACAGACTTGAAAAGGTATTAAAGGCATCCTTCAGCTCCCTGCAAATGCAAATCTTTCCAGATATCAGAAATATTGTGTATTGCTTTTTTCTATTCAAGTCAAGAAGCTTTTATTTTCATTTCAACCATATATAGCTGTTGCAGTACACAATGAAATGAGACAACGTTTCTCCAGGACCATGGTGCTACATAGAACAAATCCAGAGCTAAGGACTTAGTCCTAGCCACATAAAGTGCATCTGTGTGACCTGGTGCAAACAGAAGTCAAAATAGACAATTTGCTCTTTCTTTGATGAAATGGCTTTGGAATGGTGACCCTTTTTTGTGTTTTCTATGCTGCCCACTTAAAAAAAACATGAATTTTTACTGTTGAGAAAATAACTTTCCAATTTTTGAGACCTGCATTTTTGGCCTCCACTATTAGGTATTTTTCTAGTTTATAGTATACATATTATTTCATATTTGATATGTGCCGCCATTTGGCAGCACATATCTAAGCTGGTGAACATCTTCATAATACAGTACATAAACAGCACTGTCTTAGGTTAGCCTCAGGTGCATGCAAAATAATGGTGTAATGCATAGGTGCCTTCAAAATGGTCTGTACCTTGTAGAGAATGACAAGTAAAGCTTTGAGCCACATCTGCCTGATGTGTGGCCTCAAAGCCCAAAGTGAACAGCGTGGTGCCTCCTGAAAGTTGGGTCTAAGCTGAGGGCATGTGCAGTACTTCAGCACCTGGACCACAAGGGGCAGCATCTGCTTCCCCAAACCGATGTTGTAATCCATCACCTTGTAGTAGCATTAACACAGATAACAGAACTAAATGTTTGCATTAATTTGAATATATTTTTTAGTGTTTTGACTTAATATGACTTATTGCATTTTGATTAATTTGTTTTGTTTAATTTTAAGGTTGCTATTACATTAGCATATCCAGTTAATATCTTACCTGTGCGATGCCGGCAATGAACGCATTGAAGCAGGTGGAGGAACGCATCTTCTGCGGTGCGATCATAAAACAGCCAATTTGTTGATCATAGCCTAGCAATACATAGAGGTGCCTCTTGACTGTATTAAAGGCTTTGGCACTACCAATATCAGCCTCTGCACTGCTCTTATCCTTTGCCATGAACTTCATTAGCACCATGATAAGCTGGTGAACGGTCTGATGATCTATGCCACTGTCCTCTGGGAGGAGGTCCTTGATGACTGAGTCATCCTCAGGAGGGGAGCTCTGACCTGGCAGATGGGCTGCAGAAAGTGGAGGTTTACATATTCAGCATCTGATTGGAGGGCTTCAGAATATAATCTGAGTCATAAGACATGAGTGCTAAACTTAGCCCAGTGATTCATCTAAAGGTTGAGGTGGATGAAAGAACTGGTTCATTTAATTTTAAGGTTATCACTATAAAATCTCTGGACAGAACTGTGGGATGTGCCATCAAAGCAAATATTTAACCACTCTTTAAAATAACAGGTGGTATGTGGGTAAGCAAAGCAAAATAAATGGAAAACAAACCCACATCGATACAGTGATAGTCCGATTATCTGCTCAACAAATAAACTGTGAGCGATTAGTCTCATACTACAACATTAAAAAGAGATTTTAATTTATTAATTTAAACCACTATTGGTTGCCAAAATTAATTACCTGGCAAGACTTTCTCAAGCATATCTCCAAGTGTGGGTGCAGAGTACTCTTGTCTTGTAAGCCTTAGAGCTAAGAAATCACACATTAATTAGATAATTACACACAATCTCACCAATGATTATAGACATTTACATTAAAATGGCTATTTCAGAAAGTATATGTGTGTTGATATTTTTTTTTTTAAAATATGTACATTGTAAAGATGATGCTACAATATAATATAACTTTCACTTTACTATCTATGAAGTGATTTTTGGTTAATTCTCTCTGAGCATTGTTCTGGAACTCAAAGCATTGTGTGCAGTGACTATAGGGTTGAAACACTCAAAATGACACAGCAATAAATTATTAATACATTCTAACACTGGTGAGAGGCTGCAGAAAGATGAAGGTACAAGAGAAAAAATAGAAACAGACAGGTTCAGGAACAGACAAGTGATACAACTCACGCAGCTTGGCACAAAATGTCTCAGGCAGGGAAAAGGCACGTTTAGATTCGGATGTCCCCTTTACACTATCTTTGAGAGAGCGGACGCTCTTCTGCCGATTCCGTGCAAAACGAGCACGTCTGATCTTCCACATAGCTGCATCACTTAGATTGGCTGTATTAGTCCGAACTGCAGTGATTGCTTTGGTTATAAACGAAGAAAATAGGTGGTTACTAAAGCAGCACCATGCAAATTTCTTTTGTTTTTTTTTGTCTGATAGCTTTTGAGATGTCTACGCAACAAGCTTTAATTATGAAACACACAGGAATACACAGATATACACATGCTTACTAGTTGGGAAAGGAAATTCTTTGTTGCAGTCCAGGTGTAGCTGAGCCTCAAGGGATAATGTCTCAAAACGATTAACAAAGAATTCCCAGCTCAAAGCAGGGATATCCAGTTTTAGAGAGTGCAGCAAAAGCAGTTTGCTTAGGATTATGGGACGGTCTCTCACGACTGTGTCAAACTGGAAGTCCAAGCACAGACACAGGCCCTGATGGGAAAAAACATACACTCAAATACAATATCACAAAACACAGCAGCAGAGGTACTATTTAACATTACTACATTACTGTGTGCTTGTTATAACTCTGTTAAATATTTCAGTTATGGTGATATAGTTCAGAATATAGTTACAGTTAGATAACTATTGTGTGTGTGTTTGTGTGTGCACCTGCAGTGATGGTCGTTTGAGGGTGTCTAGCAGTAGCCTGGCTCTGGTGGCCACAGCAGGGTTAACATCCTCGATACTGGCCAGAAAGCAGCAGAAAGCCTGAGACAGTGAGTACTTCAGAAGGTGACTCTTAGTAACTGAGCCAATATCCAGAAAACGACAGAGCACTGCAACCCGCTCCACTGTAAACACAAACACAATTCAGTTATTCTTTTAATATAACTTTTCTGTAATGACTCTAACATGACCAAATAGTGGAATACTAACACGCTATTGAGGCTACAGCTACTCAGATAAAGAAAAGCCCAGTCATTAAATCAATACATGTGATGTAGTGCATCAATAGATGGCGCACTATTGTCAGCCATACACGCCAGGCTTCCAAGGCCACCAGAGCACATCCTTTTCATTTCTTATTATAATATGGGGATACACAATTTACAGTAAAAGATATTACAGATTTTTTTTCTAATCGAAGATTAGATTAAATTTACAAATAAAGTTTGCTCTCTTTTATGAATTAACTGATCAAATACTAATCTAAGTTAATTCGTAATTAGTCTCTTATAAGCTTATAAGTAGTTTTATAGTTTGTGGACTGATTAAGTCTGAATTCTGATGTACCAATACGTGATTTTTGGTACTCAATATTAAGTATGAAGTATGAATAACCCAGTTCTGAATATTTCCTTCTTATGAAAATCTACTTGTGTCTGAATGGGTTGCCTTGCCCCTATTCTTCAGATTGCGTTCTAAACAATATAATCTAAATTAGTGAATACAGGGTGCAATATCAGACAAAAAGCAGTCTTATCCACACATGGATCTAATCAACATCAAGGAACAATTCCCTTTAATTCCATGTAGCTAAAAGCCCTTTAGCCAAACAATGGAAAACAATATATTTAACAAGCAAAACCAATACATTGTATGCACATCTTACATGTCTTAAAACTCCTTAAAATACAAGCTTCAGATATTTCAGTCAAACATTTAAAAAAATCCTGAAGAACTTGATCTCTGAACAGAATGAATGACTTTAAGATTGAATATGCTGTTTAGAGTTTTCTACACTACTTTTATTTTTGCACTGTCTCTGAGTAGGAGTGTACAATTACAGCACAAGAACTTCATTGTATATACTGTAGATCCTTAAAGCACTCTTTATGTACCTGACAGTAAATGTGAATGATTTGACTTGCATAAAATGAAAATAAAGTGAGGAATATATTTATAGACTGTGATGCAGATTGCTGCAGGTGTATATTCTTTTTCAACTTCATTAATTCCATCTAAAGCACATTCTCACTCTGTAATGATTGAGTCAAACATCCTGTCACTTATCCTACAAGGTCATAGCTCCTCTCTGCCAATCATCATAAGAGGCCCCTTTAATTCAACAATTCTTCAGTGCTGTAGGAGCAAGCCCAGTAACCAGTAACCATAGCAACCAAAAGAGAATTAGCTCACAGGCACACTCATGCACATCTTCATAGATTGGCACAATGGTGATCTGCGAAGAAGTATGCAAAAACGGAACATCAAATCACACCTATTCCTAGTATGCTGACATATTGACCTTATTTTTTCATATTAGCATCAATGCCACAATATCAGTGATTCAATTCAGTCAACATGAAAATAGCAAAACCAGACTTGCAAACAGATCTGACCTGCTTCAAATCGAATCTTCCAATCCTTGCTGTTGAAACTGTTTTCCACCAATTTCCAGAAGATATCAGCACCATGGGAGAGTGACAGAGCGTGGAGCAGCTGAGGCACTGCCAGGGAGGCCAGCTGGCAGAACTCAGACTTCAGCATGGACCACAGTCTGGGCACCAGAGCAGATCAGAGCAGTGCATCACACACTTACACAGTGACTGGAACACATCTTTGTTCTCTACAATGGGCCATTAAATATATTTTTTCTGTGCTGATTTATGGCTATAGTAGTCAGAATACGTTCAGATAAATCATAAAATAGTACTTAAAGGCAGGGTCTCTGATTTTTGACAAATACTTCAGAAAACTGAGTCGGGCCGAATAATAAACAAAAATCAAAACATCAAAACAAACCTTTAGCCAATGAGCAGAAAGGGGCGTTGGAGAGAACCGAAGGAGCAGGAAGTTGGCCGCATATTCACAGATTGGAGTTTCCCGAGTCAATAACTCCTGAGCTAAATGCTGTTACTACACAAATAACACCTCTTTTCTATCGTAGTAATGTAGAGAGGCAGCTACAACCACGTTTTGTGTAGTAACAGCGTTTAGCTCAGGAGTTATTGACTCGTGAAATTCAACTTTACTTAAGACGCCGAGGCGCTTTTTTCCTTCTCGATAGGTGAGTAACGTTGGTTTTACTTTGTTACACAGAACTAATATATGCCTATGTCCTTTGCATGATTATGCTTGTGTGTCATTTTTGCTTGTTTGTTTATCTGCAATCGTATTGTTCTTCCCTTCAGCTATGATAAAGACACATTTCTTTCCATTATTTGCCTGGGTTACGTATGTGTGTGTGTGCGGAGCTATCAATACAGGGGTGGGACCCATTTGGGTTAGGGGTGTGTTTGTTTTGGTGATTTCAAATGTCGACATTGGCTTTCAAAAGTCGGAGACCCTGCCTTTAATCTGCTAACAAGGCCCTTTCTAATGAATACCTGGGAATAAGCATCTTCTCTTGAATGTAGGCAAGAAACTGAGGGTGGTCTTTGCGGGCATGATACAGACACTCCCCATGCAGACACAGGATCTTTACACAGTTCAACATGTTGTAGAGGATGTCTGGCTCCTCGAATTTAGCCATCTCCTACAGGGGGAAAGCAGTACTTATCTGTATTCAGAACATCGACAAAAAGCCTCATGTGTCATGTAAAATAAGAGACTGTGATACTTACCTGAAGTATGGTATAAATAAGCCTGAGAGAAGCTGGAAGCTGCTGATAGGAGAATTTCCTTTCAGTATTATTCTTTAAAGCTGTGGTAAAAAAAATCATTAATGGTAATCATTAATGTAATATGAAATTAGAATGAACTAAATAAAATAGAACTAAGAGGTTGCATTTCAGTGTACATGGCAGGGATGCTGTCTGCATAAAACATTACATATAATGTGATCTAATATTGCAGATTGTGCCATGTTATCTAATTTTCCTGATAGTCATCACGTGCACGTACGTGGGTTATAAGGGGAATCACCCTTGTTGTCAGGGTTGTCCTGGTTGCTTCCCTCATCTGTGCCATTCTCTGGTCTGAGGCAATGTTCAGACCTGGGAAAGACCAGACTTTCCTCAAGACTGTCTGAGGGCTCCTGTTATAAAGAGCAAAAATAACTTTATTTACTATTTATTACTTCCATGCTTTCTCCTATGATTTTCATTTCTCCTATGATTTTCAATTCTATCTCACCACCAGGCATATCTCCTCAGGAGGTGTGAGTCTCTGAAGGAGCTCACAGCCCAGTTGGTAGCAGAGGATGCTGGACTGGCACAGGCTGCACTCCATAGCCTTCTCGTCCTTCTGGCAGGTGTGTGAGCCACCCCAGGGAGCCTGGAACACACTGTTAATTATCCCTACAATGTCTCGTCCCAGGCTGCCTTCCAATCCCAGAGTCACTCCGTCATCCTGAAGCTCCATCTGCATAAACAAAGAAACTTTGGAATCATTTAGATTTTTTTAAAGGTTAAATTATGTCAAAATGTCCCGTGCTGTTGCATGGGTCACCTGTTTCAGAATGAGGTCAAACATGAGGATGAAGCAGCCCAGATTCATATCATCATCATCACAGTCCAAGTCTAGAGCACAGTTACCTGTGGCATGGCCAAGGTTCTTAAAGGGGCTGCAGTGCAAAGGGCTTCGGAATGGGCTTCGGAATGGACTGGGAAAAGGACTAAGGGTGTTGTTATGCCCTCTTCTACCAGGATCTGAAACCACACTCACCTACAACAGATATGTACATTAAGATCACTGCAAATTATATAGTCTTTCTTATAAAATAAAATACGCTATTATAATATTTTATTAAAAAAATAAAAAATAAACTATTTGTTTTCAATTCAGTCATCCAGTGGTGTTTAGATATATCACTTGCTTGCCAATAATAAAGCTTTTTTAAAGAGACTATATTTAGTCTTTGCCTTGTTGTCATGACAACCAGCCTCCCTTTAATACTGCACACAATAATTGAGCAGGCTCTGCACATTGCACAAGCTCATGCACATTGTTTGTGTTTAATATTATTTAATGTATTATTCAGAATATATATAGAACCCTACTGAGCTGATAAATGTCAGATATACCCTTCTGGCACCAGCATTTCCTGTTAGGTCTGTGCCTCGTGTCTTCCTTTGATTGGCCAGCTCCTTCACAGAGTTAACACCATCTGAGAACATGCTAATCAAGAGCTGCAGGGGCACAACAATGTCCAGCTCGGACAGCACCTGCACATATTGAGTGATATTATAAATAATAATAACAACATTATTTGCAGTATAAATGTCAAACATCAGGATTAGTACAAGCACACAAATTGGTTTGTGTGAAAATGAAGTGCCATCATGCAATACTATACATCAGGAAATTAATGTGAATGCACTATTCTAGGTTTAGGGATGACAAAACTGCAATTTCTAACATGAATGTCTGCAAATGGATGTCCAGAAAGGCTCATTGTTCTTAAAGGAAATTGCAGTGATGGACCAAAAGAGGAGTCTCTCTGCTGACAGCACACAGGATGCACCATAAAGAGTCAGTAGCGAAAAATGTGACATCAAACACTCGAATGTGGGAGCTTTGGCTCACTGTTTTTGTCTCACGATACCACTGACCCAGATCCATACTCAGCATGTGCTATGCCTTTATTTTTTTCCACATAATCCTCCCAAAATAGACATGTGACATGCACAAACTTAGTTCTTAAAGTTGACAAGAAAGGAGAACCAAGGTCAGGGAATTGTGAGCAGTTACTGTGCTTCACAGTGACTATGTATGATTTTTCTGGGTAGTCCTATGTAGTAGTCTCACATACATATTTATACTTACATGTAGCCATAGCAAGGCTTGTTCCTGCACTGATGCAGGATATCCAGTAAATCTGCAACTTATGAAACCGAACATCTCCTCCATGGAGAAGGGCAGTGGACATAATTCTATGTCAAACATCTTGCTGTAGGAAGAAGCAAAAGAGGTGAAAGAACAATATGACCACACCTGCTTCACAATAAAAGCCAAAGCAATAACAGAAACATTGAGAATTTTCAGGTCAAAAGAAGAGACTTAATTAATCCAGAACATAGACTCATGGAGGATTTTGGTAGAAGTGACAAATGAGGTCAGGACACTTAGCTAAAGGCACACAAACTGCTTTCTTCTCATTAATAGTGACCTCTATAAGGCTGTGCAGTACAGAAATAATTCCACAGAGCCAAAGGGCTTACACATTTGACATTATTTTTGATGAAGTTCATGGCACCTAGATGGTAAAGGTGTTGCCTTGGTAACCGAGACAGGCTGTCTCGGTTACCAATTGAGAGCACCACTAGGGTTTCTCTGAGCCATGCATTACAACACCTGAGTGTTAATCAGGCATACAGACTCTGTACCATCTATTCTACAGAGTGTGTTCTGTTTATTTTCTAATTGTCCTTGCCCCAACACAGGAGTCACCCTGCTCCAAACAACCCTGTACCAGAACTCCAGTGTTTATTTCCAAGTGTACATCCAATGCAAGCAAGTCATATTATTTTTATTATCAAAAACAAAAAGCATCATGTCCAGTAATAGAAGTTGTTCAACAGAGTGTTCAATGCCATTTTTAACTAAATCAGTCAGTAAAGATGAAAGCTTAACTGTAATTGCAAAAATCCTATAACATTGCGTGATCTATTATGGATAAACCAAAGAATCCATATTGGCAATCACTACTATACCTAAGGACTTCCCGGAACTCCTTCAGCTGGTTGTCTGGCACTTCAGTTCGTATGGCCTCCAGCCATTCAGGCATAAAACACTCCCAAAGTGGCTGGCTGATCACGTTATAGGGGATTAAACACAGGATACGATTCAGGCCCTCCTTCAGCTGTGAAACTGTACTGCAGGATTTATCCCAGTAGCCACCCACCTGTTCGTACACACACACAAAAACATGGAAAAAAATATGTGTGTGTGTGTGTGTGTGTGTGTGTGTGTGTGTGTGTGTGTGTGTGTGTGTGTGTGTGTGTGTGTGTGTGTGTGTGTGTGTGTGTGTGTGTGTGTGTGTGTGTACGGGTGTGTGAATTGTATATCAATTTACCCTGGCAAACTCCACTGGCTTGGGCAACAGGCACATGACCATTACATCAAAACGCACATCACAGACAGTTTTAAGCCACTTTGTTACAAACTGTGGCTTCAGCTTCTCCACTAGACTACCCACTTCATCATCCATCATGTAGGCAGTGGAATGGAACCACTGGAAGACCATGCTAACCAGACGGGCAAGGCTCTCTGTGGGCGTGTTCTCGCTTGGGGTACACAGGCTCACCTGGAGCAGAATTAGTAGAAAGGAAGGATGGAGAAGTAGATGGAAATGGAGGTTAAAAGGATGGGCTTTTAATTTGTTATCATAGTGTATTAGATGTATTATTATGCTGTTTAGTCAAGTGAATGATTTAGTAAAAGATATAGTGACAATATTGTTATAGTAAATTAATGTCTAGTATTTTGGTAATCATTAGTTTTAGCCTTAGTGACATAGTATTGGTAATGATAGTATTATTATACAAAGAAAATAATTTTATAGTCTGAAACATAATTCAAGTATATATTGAATACAATGAAAAAAACATTCACCTGCATACTCACATACGGTACACATATCAACATGGATATACTCCTTACCAGTAGCCAGATGCCAAACTGACTGAGCAGCCGCTGATCATGCTGGTCATCCTCTTTGTTGTCAAATTCCAAGTTGTCCAGAGAATGGTGGGAGGTAGAGAGGCCCATCTGACGCCGGCGGTTCATCTCAAACTCCCGCTGCTCTGCATGGATCTCTGCCTCTTTCAGCAGGCTAACACAATGTGAGACATATGACAGACAAAACCTAATGTCATAATAAATGATAGAGCTAATAATTCAGCGCAATACAGTCAATATGTCAAGACTTTTACTACATTGTCCCATAATATGAAATTATATCAGAATGATTTATTATATTAATGGTTAAGGCTCTGGGTTACTGATAAGAAGGTCAGGGTTTCAAACCCCAGTGCTGCCATGCTGACACTGTTAACACTCTGTGCTCCAGGGGTACCTTATCATGGCTGGCCCTGCAATCTGAACCCAGCTTCCTAACCAACTGGAATATGCGAAAAACGAATTTCACTCTTCTGTACTGTATATGTTACAAACAAAGGCTTCTTCTTCTACTAACAATAAAGCATAATTATCAGATATCCAGGACTGCAAAATTTTAGTAAATAGTAATCAATTTATTAATAAATTGTTTTACTGTGTGAATAACCCAGTGCTGGACAGTGCAGACAGTGTGGGTACCTGATGACAGACTCCACAGTGCAGACGAGCTCCTCAGCTCCGCACTCTCGTGTGTTGATGGGGGGAGGAGATGTCTGGTACAGATGAGTCTCTGCTGAAGCACCAACCTCACTGCTGTGGTGGTTGACATGGCAACGCTTGCAATAGCGCACGGGCCGGTTGCCATGCCGACCACAGCAGCCGGCCGAGAAGCAGGTGACAACAGCCCGTCTCACATGAGAGCTGCAGTTCTGTTGGGCAGAAACAGGGGTAGAGAAAGAGAGAGAGAGAGAGAGAGAGAGAGAGAGAGAGAGAGAGAGAGAGAGAGAGAGAGAGAGAGAGAGAGAGAGAGAGAGAGAGAGAGAGAGAGAGAGAGAGAGAGAGAGAGTATGTAAATCAAAGATGGGCAGAGACAGAGAAACAGAAGGAGGTGGCAAGAGGGAGAGAAATCAATAACTCCCAACTACATCACAGAAAAGAAACACAGTTATTTATAAGCAATGAATATGCAGGGACCCAACGAATAAAGAATAACATGTACTGTATACGCACAGTGTCTCATTCTGCTGAAAATAAAAAACTGATCATTCCTTATGGGCACACTCCTGATATGCAGTATTATTATATTATTTTATATTAAATAGTATTAAAAGTACTAAGTATTATCTATTCTGATATGCTCTTTATATGATATGTTCCAACTGCCACAGCAGAACGGTAATGGCAGTACAAATGGTAAGAGTGAGTGACTAAAGCAAACTGCCTGGCAAACACCCTTTAAAATAAGATTTTGGCACAACTGTTTGATTGAATTAATTATCTGTATGTGATTATGTTCTTGTTGTAAGGACACATGAAATCCCGCTTGTCCAAAATGGAGAGAACCCAAATTTAGCACTATGCCTATTAATTAAATGATAACTATTAACGTTTCTAATTACTTCAATTATTATTATTATTATTATTATTATTATTATTATTATTATTATTATTATTATTTCCAGATCTCAAAAACTGTACTGTGAAATGAGTACACATAAATGAGGCATATTCTATGCAACACACTTATATAAATGAGAAACCTGGCCTAGTACACATAATAGTCAAAAGAACATTTTAGATTACAGAATGACAAAGCCTATTTAAAAGATTGTGGATTAAAAATGAGCAAATCACTGTAAGCTTTAGGACAGCTGCCTCATATGAAAACGCTGTGCGACTCTTTCAGTCAGTGTACCTGAGATTACTTCCCACTGCTTGCTGGCTCACTCTAAAAACACAGCAAGGAGGTTTTCCAGGAAACACATCATCATGGCCTTCTAGTTCCATTATGAACAGTATGTTGTATGTCAGGGTGAAAAGAAAAGACTTGAAAAGACTATTAATGGATTTGCGAAGAACTATTAAAGGGCTTATTATTGTGTTGAGACAAATGAAATTAACAGAATCAGACACTTTTAACACACTGACTACAGTATATCATATATATTTTCATATAATTCCACTATTATTTAATAAATGTACTGTAAAATCACCAGTACTGAATTAGCTTTAAAATATTTGAGCCTCAAGGACTTGTCAGTGGCTCCAGACTTACTCACTCTTGTAACTACATTTCTGTCCTATTACCTTCATTGTACTTGCTGAATAATTCATAGAAATTACTGAATAGTATGCTTTAAAACGAATAAATGAATAATAAGAAAAATAATTACAAGAGTTTAAGGGATTCCGTTCACACTGGTAGGGTACATTAAGTTCTGATGCCCTCTAGATTCTTAAATGATCGAACAGTAACAATTAGATGTTGTTCTACAATTTAACGTAATTTTACAGATCTACAGGCAACTGGAGCATATTAGACATTACTAGAGGCAACAACAAGCATGCAGATGTAAGAATGTGAGCTGATTAGATCTATTACAGATGAGAGTCTGACTACCATGACAACCAAAGTCACAGAGACAATGAAAGCCAGGGTAAATACAGCATGTGTAACCTGAATATAATTTTCTGTATTTAAAGAACAGAAGAGAAAAGGAAAACATAAGACAAAATATTGTAATTCTGTTGGGAACAACAGACATCTGTAAAATGAATTATCCATCCCGATGCTAAAAGACATGATTTCCCAGTGACATGACTACATTCCCCCAAACACAACACAAGAATAGACATCAAATAGTATTTATGATGATCTTACCTTCTTCTGACATATAGCAGATATTTCAGCTGAAACAATATAGGATATTGTTATTAAAATGTGCCAAAATAAAAATTTGTGCTAGCATATGCTGAATGTTATGAATTGGCCTAACATTACTCAATGCAGATGTGTAACACACAGATTTGGCTGTCTGATGAAAGCTTTATATTTGTATTATTTATATAGAAAATGAGCAGGAGGTTCATAAATAAATGTAGTTGCATAGTTTATCTTACTTGCAAGCCTAAACCTATTCATGTGTCACTAGAATTTCTGTTTTTCTGTGGTTAGACTTTGTGTCTATGAGTGTGTCCATGTGTTGGGTGTGTTATTATTCAGCATGAAATATCCACAAGATGAATAACAATGCTGACCTTGAGGTAAGAGCACATCAACCAGCCACTCTGCATGATCTCTAAAGATACAAAGCGGAGCACCAGAACACACAAATGAATCTTTATCATTCATACAAGATTGGTATAAAAAACAATATTGACAATGGACAGCACTCTACCAACCCTACCATACCATGACTAGATTTTTTTTATGACTCTTTTTTACCATGACTCTTTTTTTTTCAACATTTATTTACACAAGGCTGCAGGTCATTTACAAGATGAAGCCACATGAAAGGCAAGATTAATGAACAGGGTAAAACCCACGGCTGTTTAATTAACAATGATAATGTTACAGACTCTTGGCAAAGAGGGGATAATATAACCATGGTAACTACTCCTGTGAGCAAACACCACGACCGGTTAGACACTCATTTACAGACCACTGTGTACCTAGAATGTACCTAGTAAATAAATCTTACCCTGCAATCCTCTGACTACATTCTTCACAGATATACAGAGGAGGAGGCTTGTCTCCAAGAGCAACTGAGAGAGTTGGGTCGATGCACATCTGAGTGGAAAAATACAACATGCATGTTACTTGACTCTGGGCCCATATTATCACAACAACTGTCACACAATTAGACAATATTAGCAACAGGAAAAGGCCAGCAGTAGCATGCACACTGGGTGTCTACCATGATAGTTACGTTCAGATATGCACCCAAAAGCAGGATGTGTTGATATTATGTAAATCTTTTGAGATTTATACGTCACAAGCATACACACTTTGCAATATGTTGGATTAAATACATTGCCATATTGAAGCCCTGAAGTATTTATTCTGTTTAATGACAAGGGTCAGTAGTCGGGCTGCAGCACTCAATACAATGGCCAGTAATTTACAGAGGTCTACTCATGCGATCACCCAATCCTCCGGCAGCACCGGGTCATCTCTTCCAATTAAGCTTCCCCACCTCCAGCCCAGATCTCTCTGCCCCCTCTCAAGCCTGCTGTAATTGAAATGCGGGGCATGTCTATTCCTGTTTCATTCTCACTTCAGTGTGCAAGCTAAGTCAATACTGACGGAGAAGGACAAATGGCTACAGACATTATCGGGGATGGGTGTGTGTGTGTGTGTGTGTGTGTGTGTGTGTTTGCAGATCTTTGCAAAGGTGTTGGAATCTTAGGCCTTATATATATGTAGTTGAAACAGATACATATAAATGTATACACTTTCAAATGACATCGACATTAATAAACCAGTTTCTACCTTCACTGCAGGTTTATTAATCGAATTGTGACACTCAATATGTTGGCAGTGAATAGGATTCCAGGCTGCAGAAGTAGGAGAGTGGAGCAAAAGAAGACAGAAATGAACATTCTAATCTAGTAATTTAAAAGAAAAACAGCATGATATCAGATATTATGTAGATTTAAAGATCTTAGTGTGCAATCAAGTGTTCTGCTCATCTACTATAGAAAGGTTTTCTCAGAATTTATACATTTTAGAAAAGCATTGTAGAATCCTGTAATTGTATGTAAAAGCATAACTCAATATACCAACAATATTGCCTCACCTGTGTACTGAAGCCCCCTGTACTCACTAATTGCACCTGGAGGCTTGAGATTCGGCCAGTAATGGAAGAGCATTTGAACAGCTGGAGGCTTTACTTGCGATGGTCCATAAGATATCACATACAGAAGGTCCTAAAAATAGTAAACGAATCATTGTGAGAGGTAATGCTCAACATGGAAATATTCTCAGAAAATAAAAGGATCTAAAAACACTACCTTCCACACTTCCTGCTTATACTTCATCAGGCACTCCAGAAGCTGACAGTGGTATACTAACATCAGCATAAAAACAAGGTTTATTTTATTGTCATTATTCATGAACAAATTCTCCAGAACATTGGAACATATAAAATGTTTCTACCTGGGTTTGACGTATACTGCATAGCAATCATTAGCATAGAGGAAGCAGACAGATTGACGTACGCAGGGACCCCTCCTTCTCTCCGAGTCGAACCCACTTTAAAAAAACCAAAAGACATCAGTTTACAGAAACAAATGGCAATGTTTAGATCAAGGACTCCAATTCTAAAAAAAAATTACTACATGTGTCTACTTTAAGCTGAAACTATGAACTTTAGCAAGTAAAATAACAACATAAATAACAACATTACATTAATAACATTAATTTAGAATAATTGAATTTTTAATTACTTTGATTAATTTAGATATTTAATTGTTAACAAAATTTGGCTACATTTATTAACATTTATGCAGTTCTATATAATCTAATATGTTTGAACCCTATTACCTACACAACTCATTTCATGCAGTTCATGATTAAAGGTAAGCCTGCAAAATTAATAGTTGTAGTTACTTATTTGTTAAAGTCAAATAAATGGGCCAATAATGCTGAGGTCAACTGTTTGCTCATGCTAATTGGAATTGTAATTCAATGGACTTTCATGATAAAGCATTTGTATATATACATACAGGTGCATGTCAATAAATTAGAATGTCATGGAAAAATTCATTTATTTCATTAATTCAACTCAAATAGTGAAACTTGTGTATTATATAAATTCAGTACACACTGACTGAAGTAGTTTAAGTCTTTGGTACTTTTAATTGTGATGACTGATCACCTCCATGCCATGCCGAATTGAGGCAGTAATTAAAGCAAAAGGAGCCCCTACCAAGTATTGAGTACATATTCAGTAAATAAAGATACTTTCCAGAAGGCCAACAATTCACTAAAAAATTTTTTTAATGAAGTACTCTAATTTTTTTTAGATGTTTTCATTGGGTTTTTGTTAAATGTGAGACAAGATCATCACAATTTAAAGTACCAAAGTACTAAACTACTTTTTTTTCAAAGTCTTTTTAATGCAAACAAAGTCAAATAACAATACAGAATCCCATTTTAATTTTACATGAAAAAGGAGTAAAGTAAAAGTATTACAACAATAACAATAATAACACCACCCACCCACTCACCCACCCACCCACCCACCCCGAGTCCTGGCCCTGAAACTTAAACTACTTCAGTCAGTGTGTACTGAATTTATATAATACTCAAGTTTCACTATTTGAGTTGAATTACTGAAATAAATGAGCTTTTCCACAACATTCTAATTTATTGAGATGTTCCTGTATATATAATGAAAAACTATTGCAAGGCTGCAAGTAAAATAACAATAACTAAATAACACGAATGTTTATAGCCTGCAGTCACCTCCCATTAAAACAATTTTGGATAACAAACAGATGTGTACAGTTTGACTCTCACTGTCATCAGTATCCTGGGAATTCAAGCTGTGAGAACATCATGCTGATCTTTGGGACAGAGTGTTCCATTTTACTTGGCTCTAGATGTGAAATCTATTCTATTGAAGATGGACCTTGGTCTTTGTAAGCCCTCAATCTGTCATTTCTTGCTCCATTTTACAAAGAAAAAGAACAAATTGTATAAGCTTATATACTATATACGCTACACTGTACACTTATAGAAATAGACAGCAGCAATTTTAAGAAAGTAAATAAATAAATAATACTCACATATAGCCATAGGGAGAAAAGATGTGCTCAGGTATTCTATGATGTCTTTGTGTAGGAAAGGAGGAAAGGTGGCTAAGGTGGAGATCATAGTATAGGGCAAAGTGCTGAGGATATCATCGCTGAGAAAGGGTAGAAGGCAAGTTGTCGTGTAAAATATGGCCTGCCCCAGATCTGATAAGGGGAAGAGAAGAAAAGTAAAGAGACAAAAACCTAATGTAACCTGCTCTACATGTGGATTTAGATTCACACATTTCAGGTAATGTTAAAGGCAGTGTGAAATTATTTATATTGTATTTGTAAAGCAATACTGGAAGATAAAGTATTGGCTACATGGGTATGACACCGGATAGTCAGCAAATCTCTTAGATTTGAGGTGTAAAGAAAAAAAGAAACGCTATAGCTAATATAATAAACGTTTTAGAAAGTGTAGATTACTTTTTGCTCAGTAAAACCAACCAAAGATAGACAGATAATCTTCATTGGGGTGTAGAGCACTTAAGTGAAAAAAATGGGCTCTGAGGTTTGATAAACTATTCAACAACCCAAAAAGATGAAAAAGTGAGTAAAATCACCCGAAAAAATATGTGAGCAGGTCACAAGATGGCTGTATATATCTGTATATTGACTGTATGAAATACGTTCAGTAGGTCATAGCTTTGAGAGATATTAAATATTTATTAATCAGAATATACAATTCTGATATACTGTATTTATTTATATAATATATTTATAGTGTTGAGCACCCTGACTAGATGACTCACCGTGCTGACCATGCTGCAGCAGGGGCACCAGGTCAAGCAAGGTGACGAGGGTGGCATAAAGCGCCTGATAGTCCAGAGAGGGGTACTCTGATAGCTGAGCGTCCCGACTCTGCTGGGCGGCTCCCCCCCGGTCGGCCGGGGCGTCCCGCAGAACGCTGTAAAGGAGGGAGCGAGTAACTGTAGGGTTGATGGAACTGACTTGTGGTCTTAGAGATGGGGTGAGTGGGAATGGCACAGGAAAAAGACACATGGTCATGGGCACGGCCAAATTGGAAGCTTCCTGGCTCTCCTTCCTGCCTGTACGGGACAGGATGCTGCTCCGGGGAGAGGGGAACAAGGGAAAAAAAGAGACAACAAAGACACAAAGAAACAGCACATTACATTGAAATGGCTCTACAGAGACAGTGTAAGTAGAAAAGAACCAAACCCAGATAAACCCCACATAGGATGCAGTGTCTCCACTCTTACATCACTGATCATGTGTGTTTTTTCTTTTAGCTTTTTTTTATAATTATTTTTGACTTATGCAAGTGGCATTCTTTAAAATGATTATTTTCTATTTTATTGAAAACAAAAAAGGTGCCAACAGAAGCTTGCAAAGAACTGCAATGATCACTGCATCTCATGCGTATCTGGTGACAAGGAGCAAAAATATAAAAAAAATGGCATGTTTTCAGTGGCAGCCCCGTACTTCTCCAGAGGAAAAGCGTTAAAGAAACACTGACCCCTCTGATTTAATCAATTGCGGGGCAGCCGTGCAGGTCAAATCAGTTAGGAGGCCAAATAACCATGCTTTGTTCAAGAAACAAAAAAAAAAAAAAAAAAAAAAGAATGGCAGGAGCTGTCAAAGATGAGAGCAATTTCAAATTGGTTCGGGCACAATACAGAGATGACACTTCTGAAACATGCTTCAGCCAGTAATAAACATGTATGTGAGTTTAGACTAAAAGTTCCCTGATCACAACACATGTTTATTGCATCATAAAAAATAATGTCAGTATGTAAGTACATTATGATACTTGATCAGTATCATTGGGGAAGAGAACTAATGAGATCCAACAGGCATATGGATTTCAGTTCTAAAATAAATGTAGCTAATCTACAGTTAGGGAGAAGACTGTAATGGAAAAGGAATAAGGTTGCTTCAAACGGGATGGCTGGTAGCATTATGCTTGTGGACTAATGGGGGATGGACATTTGTGTTTGCTGTCTCCTGGGAGTATTTTTCCCTAATTCTCTGAAGGAAAATGGCAGCAAAATTTCATTGGCCTGTGATGGGCTTGAGAGCGTTGGGAAGAGAAAAAATTTTGTCTTTTGATGCACATTACATAAAAACAGTGTGATGTGTCATTGGTCAAACTGCAAACTCTATAAACATTTATCTATAAACATATGCATGTCACTAATAGAATTCAGTTCAACATTTTAAACACTTGTAAGCAGTGATGCTTATGCACAGACAAAATCATACTCATAATATTTCTTCCTGCTGTATTTAATATAAATCATTTTGTAATCGCTTAATGAACAACATATATGTTAATTACAATTGAATAAACTGAATCATCAATCAAAAGTATAATTTTAAATTGTAAATAAGTTTTTTAACTAATCATGTATGTTCTTCAGCAGTATATTTTCCTCAAACAGTACAACACACACACACACACACACACACACACACACACACACACACACACACACACACACACACACACACACACACACACACACACACACATACACACACACAAGCTACATGTCCAAGCATGTGTAAGACTCCAATGATAAGCAAGAAATTAAGTCTTATATAAACAGTGATGCAATGTATAATTAGTACTAGGTTTTAATATAGTATAATATAATATAATATAATATAATATAATATAATATAATATAATATAATATAATATAATATAATATAATATAATATAATATAATATAATATAATATAATATAATATAATATAATATAATATAATATAATAGAACATAACCTAATATATTTGAGCCCTATTACCTACATAATTATTATGACAGTTCTCAGACGGCTACTTATGTGTCAAATCAGATGAGAGTTTACTAGATTTTTTTGGCTCTTACTCAGACAACATAAACTTTCCCACAAGACCTCTTGCCCTTTTCAGTTACGTGTCAGTAGCCCCTTGCAGCAGTCCTGCTGAAACTTTACTATGGCCGTTTATCAAATATCCATTTGGCTGCTTGTTCCTCTCTCTGTCTGGCTTATATTCTCTGTAAGACTGTGACATATTCTGTGTCCCTGCTAACCTGCTCTCAAGCTTCACTGCTCGTGTTTTTTACCCTAGGCTCTCCATAAAACAGGTCTGAAAAAAATCTGAAAAGTGTTTTGAACAAGTTAACTCTTTTTGAAATATGATACAGGTATGTTCCTTGAATTGACATACTCATCACTGCTGCCTTTTCTGTATCCTAGATTTTATATTAAAAAAAAAAAGCTCAAACTACTTTTTATATTCTTATGAAACAAACAAACTTTATCTTATCTTCAAGACTAATAGATCATGCTCTAACCAAAGTAATGGATCGCAAGCAATAAAACACAATGGGGCATGCTGTTATAGGAAAATAATCAAGCAAAGACGGTGTGATGAATTACCACCCAGAAGTTATTTTCCAGTAACAGCAAATCCTACAGTGTTTAATTCCTCAAAATTGTTAAGAAAATATATAAATAAAATGAAATAAAAATAATATAAACTATTAACTATATGCTGTAGTGCTGTGATAGAAAATTATGATTAGCTTCTGACTAATTCAAATCTGCATATGGATCACAGACAGAGTATGGAGCAACCAAATGCTAAAAAACATGATTTTCGGAACCAACAGAGAAATAGGCAAAATTCTAAACATACTAGCAATCTGTGCTGTACCATTGCCACTACATTCTCTACATTACACTACAAATAATAAGACTAATATATACCAATTGCACCTAAGTACCTTAAAACTATTTAACACTAAAACGCACATACCACAATTATCTGTAGTGTGTATCTTTACTTCACCTGTTGGTCCAAGCGTAGTACACTTACCTGAGCAGGGTTTGAGAAAAGTATTTCAGTGTGTTTGCAATGTCTGTCCCAGATGGCACAGGGTAAATATTGTGCAGCACACGGTTGTGATACTCTTGCAAGTATCGAATCTTAGAAGCAACTAAACAAAGAGCAAAGTAATACATAATCAAAAGCAAGCAGGGCCTCGGTTACATCACTGAGGATTAAAGATCTTAACTGGGCCTAATCTGCCTACTCTATGACTGGATGCACACACAGTGATGGACACAAAACATTACACAAGAGTGTAATAGTCACTTATGTATTCCAAGAAGCCGAAGTCAAAAGACACAGAATTTCCAAGTGTATATGACCTTCAGGTTTGTCCCAAAATAGAACAATTAAAAGTAAAAAGTTGAATCAATTTCAGCAGATGTTAACTGTCTGTTTTTAAAACTCAAATTAGAAACAAATACAACCAATGTTATGCCCACAAAAAAGTATTCAGGTGGAATGATTTTTGATGTTTTGGAAAACCTTCTTGCCCATATTAGTTAAATGTGGTTGGTCAACATAATGTATTTTGTTTCTCTCATTTACATAGTTCAGGACACTATAAAGACCAGGGTTTCATATGTCCAGCTGTCAAAACATGAAAATGTATTACACATATCACACAATTATTATTCCGGTTAAAATCACTGAATTCAGCTTTAAACCGTAGCCAAACTCTGATCGTTTATTTCTGCTCAACAGGGTTTAACAGGTGCATTAGTGAATGGTATTCAATACTTTGGGCCTTCTTTCTGTTTCATCCCCTTATAATAAAAGACTATAAAGTTAAAATGAATTAACTTACAGGCTGAAACTATGAACTGTATTGGAAATGTTATAGCTTTATTTATCTGTGTAATCCAATGGCATAAATGAAGGTGAATTGAACACGTAATGTGTCCAGAAAAAATTCCTCCAAAAATCAAGTGACAAAACTTGGGTTATATTTTTATAGTTTTCATTTAAGTTGAAACAGGATTAATGCAATCTAAATAAAATATACATTCTGTAATATCTCAAAATTCAAGTAAGAACAAATTATATATTTTATGGCACAATTTCAATCAGAACAAATTACTCTTTTTGGAAGGCCAAATCCAATACCATTTAGCATTTTATAAATTATGAGTCTGCATTTTTTATGTTCGGGCTGTTTTTGAGCATCATGATCTTCTGTTTTCAGTTTGCTCTATCTAACCTGCACAAGTGACCTTTAGTCAAGTGCCTCAGGTCAGCAGTGAGCCATACTAATGTGTATTAAGTGCAATATCACCTAACACGCATGGTCTAGTGTGTCATAGTTCATGCTAGTTATCAAAAATATAGCATGCAAACCCATTTGTAGGAGATAATTACAAAAAGAGATGGAGAAGAGACCTCTACATTGTTATTATAATGCTTATTAATTCTTATTTTAAAGTATTTACATATTCTTGTTTGGTGATGAGTTTTAACATAACATCCAGTTGTGCTTCACTTGTATAAAAATGTGGTCTATATAACTCCTCTTTGCAACATGAAGAAGGATCACATTAAGCTTTCTACGAGTCATATTTCAGAAGTCCATTTTCCAGCTTGACCTTGAGAAATATCTGTCTTGTCTAAATCTTTCTTGTTTAATTCAAAAGCCTTCACCTGATTTTTTCCTTGTTTAACGTTTCACCTAGAGAGAAAACATCTCCTTATTCATGCCCTGCAGCCTGGAGGACGTGTTGCAGCCTTATGCACCTTAGCAACGTCTCTCTCTCTCTCTCTCTCTCTCTCTCTCTCTCTCTCTCTCTCTCTCTCTCTCCCTCTCTCAGGGTCTCTCTCCCTCTCCCTCCCTCTCTCTCTCCCTCTCTCTGGTCCTCCCTCTCTTTCTCCCTTTACCCCTCTCTTCCTCTCTCTCTCTCTCTCTCTCTCTCTCTCTCTCTCTCTCTTTCTCCCTCTCTCTCTCTCTCTCTCTCTCTCTCTCTCTCTCTATCTCTTGTCCTCCCTCTCTCTTTCTCCCTTCCTCCCCCTCTCTCTCCCTCTTCCTCCCTATCTCTCTCTTCCTCCCTCTCCCCCCCTCCCCCCTCTTCCTCCCTCCCTCCCTCTCTCTTTCCTCTTCCCCCCTTTCTTTCTCCCTCTCTCTCCCCCCTCCCTCTCTCCCACTCTCCGCCCCCCCCCATCTCTTATGCCCCCCTCTCTCATCACGAAGGGCAGCTACATCACACACATCCTATGTTTAACAATGACCACCACGGCGGCGTGTAATAAAACACAAACATGTGCCAAATGTACTTACACTGTTCTGCTTTCGTAGACATGCTGAAATCTCGGTGAGAATCAAAGAGGAGTCACATTGGAGATGTGATTTAACCCTGCGGTGTTTGCGGTCTTCCCACCTCAGTGTTGATAAAGTGAGCGGAGCCCCTCGCGCTCCGGATCGCGCAGGTTATACCACTATTGCCACAGCATCTCCAAACCAAAGTGTCTGAACGAAATAAGATAAAACACTCCCTCCTTCAGCACGACAGTCTGTCGTTTCCCCTAGTCTCCTCATCTCTGAGGTAGCCTGGATGTTCGTTTCGTATTCCTGGTATTCGCGGTAAAAATCAGCAAAAGGTGGGCTGGTCTACCGGACTCACCTTTGTACCGCGAATGGACTATTCCGTGTCGAACATTTTCCATTGATGATATTAATTTCTGGCGACCATGTGACGTAGTTGGTGGAGGATTTCATGTCTTTAAGGGTTTTTTTTATAATGAAAAGAAAATGCTGCATGGATGAAGCAGCTGGTTGCTTCTCATAATATGTGTGCTGTAGAGCTGAAGCTGCAACAGTTGGTTTGTGAAAAACATGTAAAATAGCCCTAATCCTAATATGTTGTATGGCACTGGCATAGAGAAGTTAATCCATATTTTGGATTATTTCTGAATAAAATTTGAACTAATTTTGCACTCAAATAATGACATCAAGTGTCATCTATTTCCTTTTGTTGCAAAGATGCACACACAAGGGCATCTCTCGAGAGAAGAGAGAGATAGAGAGAGAGAGAGAGAGAGAGAGAGAGAGAGAAGAAAAAGAGCGAGAAAAGAAAAAGAGAAACAAGAGAAGGCGAGAGAGCGAGAAAAAGAAAAAAGTGAAAGAGCGAGAAAAAGAAAGGAAAGAGAGGGAAAGCGAGGAGCGAGCATCTAGAGAGCTCTCTCTCTCTCTCTTCCTCCCTCTTTCTCTCTCACTCTCTCCATCTTTCTCAATCTCTTCCCCTCTCTCTTAATCCCCCCTCTCTCTCCCTCCCTCTCTCTCTGCTAAATCCATATTTTGGTTTATTTGTATTTGGTTAATACAAATTTGAACTAAGTTTGCACTCAAATAATGATATCAAGTAAGTCATCTTGTTGCAGATGCACAAACAAGGGCATCTTAATCCTAACATGGAATTTGTGTGAAGGTAACATGAGAGTGTGCATCACTGATCCAATCATGTGGAAAATAAAATACGCCCTCCTTCAATTCTGTTTGTTTTTTTTTGTTTTTTGTTTTTTTCAGTGCCTAAATAACCATTAGGTCCTCACCAACTTCTATAAACAAATAAATAATTTCAGGTGACAAAAAAAAAGAAAAAAGAAAACAGCTTTCAACATGCAGTCATTTTCAAAATGAAATTTTGGCTTTCACAGAAGGATAGTTAGAAAAAAAGCATGTGGCAGCACAGTTTACCTTAGGTTTGCAAAACTGCATCTCATCCAGTCCAAAGATGGATATCATGCATCATTTATGGTGAAGCCTGTTCACACTTGAAAATGACCTCATATTGAAACCTGTTGTTGTTGTCACATAATGCAATAGTAAATAAACAACTGCACAACTATTACATTAAAATTTTGTCATATGACAAATTGCATTTTATTTCAGCAAACACAAAGCTATGTTGTCTGGCAGAGGGTAAGTGATGTAGGTGGTCCATAAGATCACACTTGTGAAGGTGGTGTTTGACGGTATACTGGGATGTGGTACATAATCCAACCAGCAGGGACCAGAAGACCAAGGGCAAAGATGGACATGGTAAACACTGTCTGCTGTAGAGATACAAGTGTGAAGCGAGAAATTAAACACTTTTCACATTTTTCAAGATATTGCATGTACTATGTTTGACAACACACATATAAAATACCACATGCACCACAGAAGTGTCTCTGCACCCTGATCACAAGTTTGAATTGTAAATGAGATTTAAGCATCCCTGTTTTTCAGCACTTAAATGGATGGGGTTATTTGAGATGCATATAAACTGAAATATACACTCAAAGATAAATATTCTAACAATTAGTAACTTACATTCTCAATGAAATAGTCAAGTCAAGTGAAGGAGCTTTTATGCTCATTTTATATACTGTAGCTGGCAGTACATAGTGAAATGAAACAACGTTCCTCCAGGACTAATACATCTAGAACTAAGAACTTATACGTCTTCTGGTACTGATAAGCTGATATAAGTGTCAATCACATTAGAATGCATCAATATATGTTCATATAGCTGTGGAAAATGTAAGAGAAGCTTCCTCGTGTTTTCAAACCCATTTCACCACAATCAAAGAGAACCAATGGGAAAATTACAGCAATCAAGTTAAAAAAAATTTATTATTATGTATTATTTCATTTAATTCCATCTCAGACTGCATATAATTTCTTTTGCACGGAAATTATTTGATCCTCAAATGGTGCAACAATTGCAGCTGTAAGTAACTTTTAAAGCTTTTAAAACAAAATAGCTTTAAAAAAACAACAACTTGGTATTAAGAGGGCAAAAAAATAAATAAAAGTGGTAGTAGTGGTCAGTGGGAGATACACTGAAATGATGCTTGGGACTGAAATGTTACCACAAAACATTGCTTATCAAGCATAAAATATACATTTTATATCTTGCAAACAGAAAACTCAATTTATGCAGGTTTATCTGTGCAGTTTTTGTGGGGTGTGGTTCCTACAACTGGATAAGAATTCCTGAATAATAACATAAATCTATTCCTGAATATTAACAATATTAACATATTCCCTATTATTAATACAAACACCTAAGCTACTTTTCCCTAATGACAAATGAAAATAAATATTCCAGTTTGGATAATTTTTTTCTCATCAATCTTTTCCTGCTGCTTGTCTTGCTGTAACATTTTTCATCAATTTCATTATTTAATTTCACACTTTTTCATTAGGTTTGTGAGCATTATCTGTAAGGACAGATAGTAGACACTGCTGACTATTCTAAATGTCATGTTTAATATTACTGATTAATAATTTTGATGTTATAATTACATATAATTAGTAACTACTACAATAAAAAAAACAATGTATTGTACATATTATAAAAAGAGATATCAGCATGGGGAAAAGGTTTCTTTAATCATAACATTATAGAAAGGATAAACTATAGCAATGTTAATATAAATATTTACCCCAGGTCCGATCTTTTCCTTAGGTGGCTTGCAGTAGATAGTTGATCTGTGATCTTGTTTGGCCAGCTTCACTTGCACCACAGCCCTGACATGTCGTCTTAAGCCCGAAAACATTTTTGATGATAATTCTATAGAGTAATGTTTGCACCCAGTAAGATCCTGAATGATTTTTGTGTGTCAACTGCAAGAGTGACTTGGAAAGTAAACATCCTGTTTAGAAACTACAGCAAATTCAGCCTTTATCCTAACATCAGGGAGGAGTCCACTTCTGGGCACTGGTCAAAATCCTAAACTCCAGTGTCTCATTTGACTAACTAGAAATAGCTTTACTCTTATATTCATGTTTTACATAGAAAACAATTTCACATGAATGCATTTACATATGTATTATACTGTAAAATCTTATTTTTAAAAAAGTGATATCCTGGGTCAGCTGGGGTTAGTCTGAATCCATATCATGTACGTGTCCCTCAAGATGAATCCTTTTTTAAATCCTTTTTGGCCCTTA
This sequence comes from Tachysurus fulvidraco, assembly GCF_022655615.1. Taxonomy (NCBI): domain Eukaryota; kingdom Metazoa; phylum Chordata; class Actinopteri; order Siluriformes; family Bagridae; genus Tachysurus; species Tachysurus fulvidraco. The sequence goes on from NC_062529.1 coordinate 16,307,778, forward strand.
ATAATCACAATTGTTAGATATATTATGGAACATATATATATATATATATATATATATATATATATATATATATATATATATATATATATATATATATATATATATATTACATTTATTTGCTCTTTTGGTTTAAAGCAAATGGGAAAGCAGCCTACAGACGCCCCCAGCTGACTGAATGTATTATTGCAACTAATCCTACAGTTACGATTTATTCAGGTGTGGTAAGATATCAGATGGATTGGTTTTGGTGGATTTAGGTTGAATGTTTTAAGTTGATTTTTATTTTAATCCTGCGTTATGATGCTTCTACAAGCAATAAATTATAAACGAATTACCATAGAAAAAAATACCATAAAATATTACCATAAAAATAAAGTATTGAAATATTGAAAATGTTTTTTAAACTCTGTTATTGTAAGAATTTCATTATATTATCTTACTAAGGCCAAAATATCAAAATGTAATTAATTTTACTTGATCACATATTGAGTCTGTTTTGTTCATTTATTATTAAACATTTAATTGATGGCGAAAGTAAATCCCGAAAACAGTGAAAATATGTCGTAAATTCCAAAACATAAAAACGGGTTTCATTCCGTTTTGACAAAAGTGTAAACATAAACAATTTGTTTTTACATGTAAATAGGCAACACCTTGAGGATTTCTGAAATGTAAAATATCATGAATATCATATGAATTAATTTCCTAGCGTTAGAAAATAAGGCGTTGTTCCTTCTATTAAACAAAGCTTTAGTTTTCAGTTTAATTGACTGTTAAATAATCTGATGTAATGGCTCTAATTAAGGTTCATTTAAGCAGAGTAACATGAAGACAGTCCATTTTAAAGAATAGCAAAAAAAAAAGAATAAGAATAATAATATGCTCCACAGCATTACAAATGACTCATTTCTCCCTATGTACACGCACTATATAACTGTGAACAATAATGGCATGTACACGTTTTCTAGTGCACTTTATATCCAGTAGGGAGCGATTTTGGATTTGGGTCTGTTTACGTTTGTCAATGGCGCATAGAGATTTGTGTATTACTTTTGTTTACCGCTGGGGGGCGACAGAAGACATTTAAAACAGAGTTCCATTGAGAGATTGGTGGAGTCGCTGAAACGTAGCTCAGTAACGTCATTCGCTACCGCAGGCCACAACAACACGGAGCACAGGAAGGTTTCCTGAAAAAAAGGGGAAAAAAATCGCTTCCACATCAACGTGTTTACTTTGGACGGGCAAACATGTACGAGAAGTCAGGATTTGAGCAGCTGTAAGAATTGTTTAGGTTGATATCCGGGCTGTAAAGAAGACGTGAAGTATTTCTGTGGCTTGGTGTTTGTTGGAAGGAATCTTTAAACTTAATAATAAGGCGACAGACAGACAGACAGATAGAGAGGGTGTTCCAGCTCCCCAGACTGTTCATCTGGAAGAAATATGATTCAGCGATGAAAAGGTAAAGGTTTTTTTTTATTGCATGTGCAGAACTTTCAGTCTCAACTCATTTTCTCTGGGTTTTTTTTTGTTCCTCTGCTGAAAGCGTGCACTCTGTATGAACGACTGAGAAAATTGCTTTATCGGCTAATTTGTTCCTGTGTTTATTGCACCTAGATACATTGTAGCCGGTCATTGTGTCGCTGGGGTTAATCTGAATCGTTTGCATGTGAACGGAGTATTTTAATCCGATCTAATCGGTTACAATAGAAAGGACGGTTTTGCTTGGCATGTAACATGAGCTCGGGTGAATAAAGCGCTCGTGAGGACAAAGCCACCCCGTTTACTGTCCTCTGTTCTCTTGGGATCCGACATACTGTGTGTGATAATCATCTAACGTGCAATTTTGTCGCATTTTATACGTTTATTACAGCATCTTATTTAAGTCTAATAAGACTCCAGGGAAAACATTGCACTATGGACAGTCAAACCGTGCAGCATCCTATTTCACACACAGGTAGCCAAGCAGGTAGGTCCAGAACTGTGTGTGTGTGTGTGTGTGTGTGTGTGTGTGTGTGTGTGTGTGTGTGTGTGTGTGTGTGTGCGTGCGTACTACTGCTCACACCTACTGGAAAAGGAAGCACATGGATCAATGAGGGTTTTTTGGTTTGTTTGTTTTTTTTTAGTGTCAGAGTTTTACATCACACTGACACGAATTAGAAGGAAATAAATGTTAGTTCCCATGTCCCAGAATGGAAAGTAATGAATTGAATGTTGCAGAGGTCATGAGTGTAAAAATAGAGTATAGATCGATATGGTGCCACCTTAGATCCATAGTCAGCTATATGTTTGTCGGTGGCTCTTCTTGACAAACCCTGATTAATTCTTCGAGTGGTTTGAGAAGTGTGGACTTATTGTAGGTTTATTCATTTATCTTTTATTTGTTTATTTCTTTCTTTTGCTTCTTTTTTGCCCAATTCTCTCCCTGACTCCAAATGAACTACCCTAATTCCACAAAGCTCTCAGTAGCTTCACTCCTAAAGTTTAGGTGAATCTGTTGCTCAAAGCTTCAATGGGTTCATCTAACAATGTCACAATAGCTACAATGCTCTTTTGTGTATCTAAGTAAACCGCCTCTGTGCACGAATGTCCTAATGTCCAGGTTGATTCTTTGGGAAAATACTTTTGGAGGTGTCTAAATGATGAGTTAAGAAGCCAGCAAATGTCTACTGTTGTCCTACATTAAAAAGAAAGTTGTTGTTTGAATTAGAGACTTCTATGTAATTTCGGTGTTGTATTTCTAACCCATTAATTTTCTCTGCTCCAGCGCTTCAGCCTCCTTGGGGACACCATTTACCTTACTTTTCATTCAGGGTTGGTTTATAAGTTGGAAGGATCGATTATCTCAATACTTGTTGTCCCTATATTTATTGTTCTGTGTGCTCATGCAGTAAATCAGTATCTGGATTGGTGCAGTTGTTCACATATTCAAAATGTGGGCTTTCTTTCTTCAGGATTTATTAATCAGGCTAATAAATACAATTAAATATGTTTTAAAGAACGGTGCTTTGTTGGACTTTAATCAGTCTTAAGATTTTCCCCTCTCTATTTATTTATGTATTCAAAACTGCATTAGAATGTAGATAAAGAAGTATCTGCTCTTTCTCACTCTGTAATGGTGTGACCGCAACGTCTTCTTAAAGCTCTCTGTTCTAAATAGTTCCTGCTTTTACATTTCCATATCATGATAATTACTTCTTTTATGTTTGCTTTGCATAACTGTGATGCATATTCATCAGTCAGATTTATTACAGCCACATTTAAAATGCTGTCTGCTGCAGTGACTGTATTGTTTATAGAACATTGTCTATAGAGTGATAATGATAAATGAATAGAGAAGTCATTTTATCAACATGTCATGTTATCTTATTTGTAATAAAATGCAAACTTATTTGATGCCTTGTTGACCTTTTGGTCTAGGTTTATTTTGGTTAATATTTGTTTACATTTCCCACAGTGCTGTTGCATTACCTTCACATAGTGGTGTCTATCCTTCAACAGCTATAACTTTCATGCTAATACTTATAAAGTGCACTCGGTGCAATTTTATTATATAGCTGTATTGCATTAGGGAACTTTTTTGCTTTCTCTATTTACACTGCTTTTTATGGTGAGCAAGAAAAAAGTCTTGCCAGTGATGAAAACAATTACAATTTATTAAACAATTGTTTACCTTTTTATTGAATTGAATTATTTGGGTTGCATTACCTTTGTAGTTAAAATGAGAAATTGTTGCTTCCTTGCATATGTAGGTTGTTGATTTTAGTTAAAATTCTTGTGGATGTTTTCTGTAAGTTGTCGCACAATCAGGCTTTGGGCCAAACTTTAAAACAGCAGTTCAAGATAAACCAGTACATTTAATATACAAATTCAGTGGTGCATGTTTACTGGTCTACCTGTAAGTAACTGATTTGACTGTATAACCTGAATGGTTTATTAACTGCTTCCTCAAATCACCCTACACTAGACACTTTTCCTGGTTTTTGAATCTGTGATACTTCATGTTTTTGTCCCACAGGATTTAACAGTGTGTGGTTTGTGTAGTTTCCGCCATCTGACCCTGTGTGGGCTAAACATGGGTTCAGTACACACAGGCTGCCATTGTTTAGCCTTTCTGTCTGAATGAGAAGTGTTGACGTTGCTGTATGTTGTGTTTCAGCCTGAGGGAAACCTATAGCTGCCTGTTACTTATTAGGTGGTATGTGCAGCAAAAACATTTAAACTTGTCAAGTCAGCAGTCTCTGCTGAGGGGAAAAAACACTGACATGTTCAACAGAAAATCCTCATTAAGTACCTTATTTCCTTTTTTTTTTGTAGTATCATAGACTTGTAAATCTTCTTATATTAATATTGTTTAACATGCACTGTAATCTAAATATTTTCTTTTATGTACATGAATGACTTTGAGGTTTTGTACTTTAAATGGATGTATTGTAATAGATTATTGATAATCGTATTACTAAAATGATCATTATTGGACATGCTGGTTTAACTCCGGGTGTATGGGAGTACTAGTTTTAATTCTACTAGAGTCCATGAAAAAAAATTACAATGGAATATTAATTTTAGTTGCTAAATTCATCCAAGAGACCAAGGTGTGCACTTCTCACATTGGCAGATGGTGTGTGTGTGTGTGTGCGCGTGTGTGTAGGGGGGATAGAGCCAGAGAGCAGGCTTAGATCAGGGAGATGGGTGTTAAGCATACCTCAGTGGCCCACATCTGCCATGCAGGATGAAGAGAGCCACTGATAAACCTATGTTGAACCAGCTGTTTGTGTACATGCTCTAACGCTTACTTCAATTTGTTGGCATGTCTCTGCAGCTCAGGCACGTAACCTGGCACTGGCATGTTCACACTGATTGGCAAGAGATGGGAACAAAAAGTCCATTTCTTCTTCTTGAAATCCTCTTTAAAGTTCTCCAGAAAGCAGGGGGTATAGATTCACCCATGTCGATTTGTGTAGTTTCATTCACCCATGAATCAGGTGCTACTGCTTTGGAAGTACATCAGAGTGCTCTCAGTTCTTGGTGCCTTATCTCAATTTAGTGCAGTTGAGAACATGGCAATTTCACTCGTGTATGGACCAAAACTATTGTTCTTAGTTTTGTTCTAATTGAAGTGAATGAGAGAGTGTGTGTACCCTGCGATGGGTTGGCACTCCTTCCAGGGTGTATCCTGCCTTGATGCCCGATGACGCCTGAGATAGGCACAGGCTCCCCGTGACCCGAGGTAGTTCGGATAAGCGGTAGAAAATGAGTGAGTGAGTGAAGTGAACCAAACATGCTATATGGTTTATGCTGTAGCCTTTATTTATTTTTGGAGATTTAGGTGAATGGCTAAACTGACCCACAATTTACAGACTGAGCCAAAGGATTGAGTTATACATGCAGGAAAGGGATTTGTTCTGGACTGATACAAAGAAAGTGTTGATAAAATCTGGATGCTACACAAAAAATGTGTCTGTGGGTTTAATAGTTAACTAGTTAAATAGCAAATGTCTATTTAAATGATATTTATATAATGCCAAAACCTCTTTTGGTTTTCAACTGGCATGTGAGAACACTCTCAATGAACCAACACATTTAGCCCAAGGCCATTTGATAAAAAGATGGTATCAGTGAGAAACTGGTTGAACTCTAATTTCTTGGTGTGCAATTCATTTTACTTAAGACAGCTTTTTTGCTGACTATTTCCACAGCGAAATGAAATGGAGAATTGCACATTGTCAGTCCAGACAGTGTCCGAGTTCTAACATCCCACTATTCTTGATGAGGTTTTTAGCCTCACAGCATATGAATAATCAATCTCTCAATCTGCGATTGCAGATGAGACCAGACGTGTACAGTGAGCAATTTGGGCTGGCAGGTCACATTTGTAAAGTGGCTACGCTGAGCTCACCTGCTACCTTAACCTGATTTTATTGAGAGAATTGTACCCTGAATCCTCATCAGCAGTATCACAGGTCTTGGGAAAGAACAAAATCTGCACATGTCTTCAGTGGAGAACAATATAAGTATTTCATATTCTCTGTAGGAAGTAGTGTTGACACATTGATCAGTCATCATCCCATTGAAGTATAGCATTGGCGCTGTTTATTTACATCTGTTATTATATGGCAGTGTGACTTGTGTCCTCTTTTTGTTGCAAAAGAAATGGCAGGACAAAATGAAATATAAGAAAGTAGAATTGAAGTTTACATATGTAACCATGCCTTGGGTTATATTAAGGTTCACCAGGCCACCAGCATCGACGTGGTTGTTGTCACAAGGTGACGAATTTGCTATTGGCACTGGAAAAAGGAACAAGCACATTAATACTCTGGAAAAATACTTTGTGTTCACTCAAGCATGCAGATGTAGCGAACACCTGTGATGCAGTGGGGCTTTTTCCATATATAAAAAACCTTTGATTTACTTTGAGTCATTAGCCTCAGGCTAAAATGACTGAACGCTAAATGTTTCTTATTATCATAAGTTAATGGACCTCATTGTCCCCACATTGCATCAAGTAATTGTTTACAATTTTGTAGCAGTAGATTTGTTATACCCATGCACAGAAGTAAGTGAAATCTTAGCTTCTAGCACTGTTAGTCACATCCTTATGGTAGTCTTTCTTGCTTTAGGAAGTGTTTCATATTAAATTACTCATGACGTGTTGAGTCAGTGGGGAGTCAAGAAGACACTATTGGTTTGAATTAGAAATTATACCTATAATGTTTTGGAGATCTTCATGTTTTATTATTATTATTAGTAGTAGTAGTAGTAGTAGTAATAGACCTAGTATATTATAAGTATTACCAATTTTTGGACTGTAGTTCACTTTTTATAACCATAATGAACGGAATTGATCTTGTTGAAGAAAAAAAAACACCTCATACCATTTAGGGTTGGCTTAATCTGTTATTTTTTTCAGTTATTTTCAAATGTTCCAGTGTTTATATTATTGGAGAGAGGTTAGGTTGGGGGTTGGTGATGGTCCATGGGATTGCTCCCGGATGAGGCTCAGCCGGTCGTCTGTAGCCTGTTCCTGTCCCCTCTCATTAGTGTCACATTATCCAGCTTCACTGGTCATTGCAACATGCTCCCCAGAACCCCCCACCCACCTCAGGTTCCAACCTTACCAAAGCTGTAGTCACTGCATAGATTTGTTCCATTTTGAAACACAATATTGCATGTGTTCTTACTTTTCTGTTTTTGTTTGTTGTTTTTGCTTATGTGTTCAGTAGCTAAATTTTCATTCCATTATATTGAGTAGGGATTCGCTATGATTTAGCAGAGATTGAGTGCTAGGTTAAAGTTAGCATTTTCAGTTGACTGGTTATGCAACTTGGACGATTCATCACATTTTGTACACACACACTTTCCCATTGTCATATAGGCTAATACATATTTGTAACATAAATACCAGTGTGAGCTAAACCATATCTAAAGAATACTATTTGGTTAGTATAGGCTTAATAACCGCTGTAAAGTGTTGCATGACTATAGGGTATTGTGTGAGGCTCATTTTCTTCTTACTTTAGTAAGGTCCTTTTTGTACACCTGAACACACATTTGTATATGTTGTTAAAAACTCTTTACATAATTCACATAAATGTTATGGAATTAAATTATGAAACCTTCACTTGAAGCTAGCCTACTGGAGAACTGATGGCTTTGAGTTGGCAAGTCTTAAGTTTTGGACTCATGAAAGGTGAACTGAAGGTGAAGAGGATAAAATGGTCTCAACCATACTGTAGTAACAAAGCCTGTAGCCATTTATGTGCATTACAGCAAACTATGACTGAAGAATAAGTGTATGAATTCAATTGTAGCCAGTCCTTATCCTCCCTTGATAAAGATTATCATGCAGCACATTGTGTCTTAGCTTTCAGCAAATAGTCACCATTTTGTAGGTAAAACATTTTGTCTGAGCTGCGGTGTTCTTTCCCCATGTCGCATGTTCTTTCAAATATCCTCCGTTCATTAATATTATTTGAACCATGCAAGGTTTTTGTTCGTGGTGTTTTGCAGTACATGTGTGTTCCTGATTCCGAAAAGATCATTGTTCATCCAATGATCATCTTATGAATGTAATTTAATGATTCTAGTAAAACTCCTCAGACAGATCAGTTTACAGCTGATGTGATCTACAGGATCTAGAACAAGCAAGTTGTGCTATAGTTGCTTTAGGAATTTAGAGGACTCGCACAACCACGAAGCCCACTAAAGCAACTACTTTTTTTTTTTTTTGCCACAGCATAGCTTTGAATAATAAATGAATACCCCAGACACAATCATCTTTTACCCCCCTCGTGTAATAATCATATGCTTTGTTTGACCTCCTTATGAAATTAGCATTTGAATTCAGCAGATTGTCCCTACTTTTCTTATTACTCTTTCTCAAAACTATTTAATAAGTTTAGTCACTAAGTTTATTACTTATTAATCTTTGAATTATTTATCTTCTGTTGCTTGCTTCTCCTATGATGTCACTCCTCTCTTAAAATGCAGATGACCGAATTGAGCACAAAATGAGAAAATGACTGTGGCTAGTTGGTTACAGGCTATGGTTACAGGTAACCATAACCTATGGTTACAGGCTCATGGCTAAATGTTCCTGCTTAATGCCACATGGTGAAGAAGGAAACACAGCCACACATGCTACACTTTATTTATTTGGAGGTTTCATTAGTAAAGTAAGTTATAAAAGTAAAGAAAGCCTCTGAACAATCCATCAGATGGCGGATGAAGTAGATTAAGAACATGGTGTTTTAAATGTGTTTTTCATGTGATATTTTGTTTCCCAATGTCAGTTACATGTCATTCCCTCCAGGAGTTTTTTGTGGCTGTTGTGGTTCTATCTATCTATCTCTATCTATCTATCTCTATCTATCTATCTATCTATCTATCTCTCTCTCTCTCTCTCTCTCTCTCTCTCTCTATTAACTTATTTTTAAATGTGTGTTTTCTTACTTGAATTGGTGAAACTGCGGGTGCAGGATTCTTCTTTTAGACTCTTACCAGTGAAAAGCATGTACCGTAATTACTTACTTTTATGACTCACAATGTATTTTGAACATTAAGGAGGGCTTTGGATGAATGCACATGGTGATGATGGTGATGCTGTGATGGAAGACTTGGAAGTCCCAAATCTGTGGAAAATCCTGGGTATTTCTGAACAGTTGCAAGCTCCTTTGAATATCACAGACCTTGCCTGAGTTGCTTGATCACAAAATAATGATTTTTGGGTGGGGGGACAACTGACGTGTAACATAATAACTTAACCATGACTAAACGAAAGATGAATTCAATATATGTGTGTCTGAGTGTATATGCAAGAGGAAGGTGCACCATGTTTAGTATTTTTACTTAGACAATACAGAAATGGATTTATTTCACACTGTCCACGGAGGGGGTGGGGGTGGGGGTGATTGGGGTAGACTCCAGAGGTCAGGCTTTTAACATTCTTTATGGTAAGTGCTGTAGATTAGTAGTATACATGTGAGCATAAAAATAAACAGTAAGGAAGATAGACTACTGGAATTCTACAGATAAGATTCTGTTGCAAGGTAATGGTGGAGAGAGATACTAAAGTGTGGCAACAGAAAACAAAATAATTTCCCTCTGACAAAAATGACAAACTCTTGTAATGTAAAAAAAAGTATGCAAATTATCATGTAAGTAGCTGTATTATTATTTTTTTTAAGTGATCGTAGTTATAATACTATAGCCCAGGGAACAGTAATCAGTGCCCTGTCATTCTGTGTTGCTCTGACAGTAAAGGGTCACTGCTTCCCTGACAGCAGTACAATGTGTTATAGATCCTAATTGCTGTTGCTAGTAAAGACGTAACACCGTACTGCAGACAGAGTCGGTGTCAGAACAAATCTAATGGGAGGCTATTGGACTTCCCTAGCGGAGATCGCCATTTAAATATTGACTCACTGAAGTAAAATTGTTCTTGTTTGTTCGCGTTCTTTGACACACATTAGACAAACCGTATGTTCAATACTACTTCAGCACACTATTGCTGCATGCAAGAAAATAACATTTTATTAATGGCAAGGGGGAAATTACATTGGAATAATTGTTGGGGCATTATATTTCTGCTCTAGCTCAATCATATGGTATCTATAAAATCATAGCCTAACATGCCATGGTAAATGCATAGCATGTTTCAGTTCGATGGCCCAAAAGAAGCACCATGAAAATATTTATTTCTGTCTCTTTTATCTGTCTGTTTTTAAACAGTACACTGAATGCTATTGTCTGGTTATCAACCTCGGAAATCTGTAATGTAGTGAAGGGGAATTCAACCATAGTCTTCAAAGCTTGGCATTTAAAAGGTCTATCAGGTATGGTAAAGTGCTGTAGTTATTAAATGTTTCTGAAAATAATTTAACTAACACAGTTGCAGTGCCCTATTTGGGGATGCATGGTCTGTGAATATGGTCTTTTTTTGTTTATTTTTGTTGGTGTGTAGATTTTTTTTTTTTTTTATAGAGTGGTGTAAAGAAAAAAACAAGCAAATATCCCTGCAATGCACCACCAAATCAAAAGGTTAAGAATTCTTTGGGTTTAACAAAAGCTCAAAGGGAAATCTTATCAAACTCATCGATTATTCAAAAATACCCCATGATACAAACTGGTTCTCATTATCACTGACGTTATAGCAGCTACAATCTTTTTTTTTTTTACATTAATTAGACAAAAAAGAGAAAACTGAAAGCACAAACTACCCTTGGCCTTGCCAAACCATGTCTTTATGAATCTTGATTTGTGCACCGAGACATTTTCATATCGAAACATCTTAATGAAATATTAAGTGTGATGGTCAGGTATTCACATACTTTGTCATATAGTGTCGTTTATACTACTGAGTCAGTCAGTGCATTGAGATATTGTACTTAAAACTTACAAAATTATATTTGTTAATATCTTTTTGCAAGTACACTATACTAATGGGCTACATTCCCTACTGCATGTAGATTAAGAAGCCCAAATGGACGTTTCCACTCCAAGCCTTAAACGCTGCATTTTATATTTATCATTTTGGAATTATGACATTTGAACATTATAATATGCGACATAAATGACACTGCAAACATTTCAAATGGGACTTGTTCAGTAAATGCTTCCATATATTTTTGTCTTTGTTTCCTGTTGAGTCAGAGTCAGTCACTTCTGCGAGCTAGCAGAGGGGGATTAATGGAGAAATGAGTCAAATTTTATGAACACCTACACAAGTGATGTGTGGTGGTAAAGATTTTATACACACTCTTAATTTCCATTTGTAAAATATGTTTAAATTGTATATTTCTTTTACAACTGCATTTGTAAACCAAGCAACCCCTAGGTCTTGACCAATATTTTGGGAACTAACCAGTTAATTAAATCACATCAAATTTATTCAAACTCATTGATGCCAGACTGGGTACTCTGAAATAAAACAAACTTATCTTGAGTCACCCTAGTGATTAGTTTAAGAGTGTAATCCCTGATTAGTTTACCACAGTGATTGTGAGTTATCTCCACCTTTTGTTTTCAGTAGGCATGGCTTTTTTGTCATTGGCCGAGTGTTCCTGCAATCCACGTGATGACTTCCAGAGAAGGCGGCTAAGGAAGCAAGTGCCTCGCTGGGCTGTAATGACGAGGAGACAAGTGGAGAAGTGACCAGGAAGAGGGAGGAAGAAGATGGGAGCCAATGTTTCCAGCTATCCGCACTCATGCTCTCCACACTTTGGTGGAAACACACAGACTCAGCAGACATTCATTGGTGGGTATTTAAATAACAGAGCTAGGAAATGCATGTATAATCCATTTTCACTGAAGTACTCATTAGTGAATGTCTGATTGCACCAAATTATATATTCCTCTTGACAGTTCAGGGACATTTTCTAAACAGTTAAGTCTTTCATAGAACCTCTTAGATTGAGTGTTTCGTGGCAGCTTGGATAACCAGTGGACAAACACACTCTAAATGTAGAACAAGAAACTAAACAGATTTGGTTCAAAATGTTGCCTCTTTGCATGGAAGATGCAGGAAGTATAGCAGAGGTCATACATTTTTCCTGATGATTAACCTTGGCCTGTGCAGTTTAGAGGCATTTCTGTAATGATTTTTAATTTTATGGAAAGTGCAGTTCAATTACCAATGAAATGGCATTGAAGACTTTGATTAACAGAGTGCCACCTACACCATTTAATAGAAGAAACTTCTAATGTGCTGTGGAAGCCTTCTCAACTGCCTGCTGGGAGCAGTTAGTTGTCAGGTCAGATAAGATTAAGGAAAATGTGATCATGCAGCTTAAATTGCTGGAAATTTTGTGTTTCAGGATGCAGGAGGCTGGGAATGACTGTCAAGATCACACATCTGCTTACATTACATAGTTTGTTTCAGTAAATGTAATGTAAACGCTTAATTTTATTTAAGGATTACTGTCACTGTCCAATAGTACAGTAGAACTCAGTGCAATGTTCAATGCTGGACATATTTATTTGCATTTATTTATCCCTAATTATTTATATGAAACAAAATGTATTGGGTTCCATTCTTCCCAGAAGGCAATAGTCATCTACTGTAAGACTTATGTTTCATGAGAATCTATCAAAGCTTTACATAAAGTGCCAGCTGTTTAAGCCAACTAATCTCAGTGCACTGGCTGAAAGGCTTGATGAAATGCACAGTTACCAATATGTATGACATTTTGAGGCTCATGAAATGTACAGAGTTTTAGCATTTATGTGTGTCTGATACCCTCAGGAACTTCATTGTACTCGCAGCAGAGTTACACATGGGAGCCAAAACTCTACAGCCTGGAGCATGGTGGACATGACCGCGTCCCTGAGCGAAAGAAGAGGACCTCTGGTCTGGCCACACTAAAGCGGCGCTTTATTCGCCGTCGAAGAGCGAGCCGTTCAGCCGATCATGCCCGGCACATGCGAGAATTGCTCTCGGGTTGGCATGTTTGTGATGCCAATGCCCTAGTAGAGGAGTATGAGGGCACAGCTGCCCTTAAAGAGCTGAGCCTGGCATCAAGCCTGGCTCGTCCTGAAGCTGCTACTCTGAGATCCTGCATGATCGCCCTCTTCCAGCACAAACACTGTGCTGATGTGGACCTGCTCTTTCAGGATGCCTGCTTCCCTGCCCACCGAGCCATCCTGGCTGCTCGCTGCCCTTTCTTCAAGAGCTTGCTATCATCCACAGGGTCAGCCAATTCAAGTTACAATGTACCAGAGGTGCTACTTGATGTAGGCACAGCGGGAATGGATGTCATGATGTTCTCTTCCCTGCTATATTTCTTGTACACTGGTGAACTGGGAGGCACCAGCAGAGAGGCAGAAACACGGCTGAGGAACGTGGATGTCCTCAGGCAGCTGAGTGAGGAGTTTGGCATGCCAAACCCTCTGGAGGAAGACATGAGAATGCTGTTTCACTCCATGTGTTACTATGACTCTGTACTCAGCTTCTGCTCTGAGCCTGAGAGTGTAGAAGCTTGTGATGCTGTAGGAGGGATTAGTGGTGGAGGGATTGCTGGAGTTGGCATTGTAAAAAGTGACCAGTCCACATCCCTAGAGGAGGAATTGAGAGCCCACAAAGCTGTGCTCTCAGCACGTTCGCCTTTCTTCCGAAACCTTCTACAGCGGCGTGTCCGAACTGGTGAAGAGCTGACGGAAAGAACATTACAAACGCCTACGCTCATTGTCCTGGACGAGTCTATTATTCCACGGAAGTATGCCCGCGTAATCCTTCACTGCATGTACACAGATGTTGTAGACCTCTCACTTGTGATGCGTGGCAGTCCCTCGATGGGCAGTCTGAGTGAGACGCAGTCCTTGGGGTCGAGTAACACTGCTGGCAGGGGTGCTGTCCCCACACGCACAGAGGAAGCCATGGAGCTCTACCACATTGCCCTGTTTCTGGAGTTCGGTATGCTGGCTCAAGGTAAGCTCTGGTTTGCATGTACTATTGCTGTAACCACCATGAAATCTCTATTTGTAAGAGGGTGTGGCCTAAGCAGGAGTGTTGGGTTAATGTTTGTGTTTTTAATTAGATTAAATATGAACTCTAGGAGGTTATATACTATGCTTTCAGAAACACTGTTTTCCATATACCTAGAGGTAGAAACAGTCTGCATGGTTAGTGTATGCTGGCTCTGAGAGTCTCTTGCCCACATAAAACCTTTTTGTGGTGTTCCCCAGGATCCCGGTTCTAAAACACGCCTCTGTCTGAAACGTTTTGGCAAGCATTCCAAAAAAACGAGTAGGGTGTCTCCTTTTTGTCACAGTTTAAAAGGTTATCTTTTCACTCTGAATGAAATGCAATGCAATGATATGGATAGATTTGAATAACATATTGGTGTGAAGACCTGTCCACCAGGAGTATGCCAATGTAGAGATTTTATATGGAAGGATAATGATACTGCATCAGTATTATGTTGAGTGAGTTCAGGGAATATCAGTGTCTTATGCTGGAGAATTTTGTGTGTTTTTAGTTGTTTCTCTTTCTACAGCTCATTGGCTAAACATTTAGAAAATAATGGATTTTGCCTAAAAAGTGACTCTTACTGCTTAGTCATGAAGGGATTGTTTTTCCTGTGACAGTAAGCAGGGAATAGATTTCAAAGACCGTCATTCATTTTTTTAGGCTTTAAAAAATGTTGAGACCTTTTGGGGGCTTAATGCTGAAACAAAAGCTCTTTTATAGTTGTCTCCAACATTCTACTTTTAGCTCACTCAGTAGTTCCATATGGCCTTATTCCTTTGGATTTTAATTTTTTTACCCTCTCCCCCCTGCCATTTTCTCTTGCTCTATTCTGCTCAGTAATTTCCCAGTTCTGGTTTCTGTTAGCTTATTGTTTATTGAAGCTTGACCTGTAGGAGTAGGTCAGCACATAGGCCTGGTAGGAGTCTCTTCTATGTGAAGTCTCCCTGCCTGTACTCCTATTTTTTGTTGTGTAATTATTTAAAGAAACAAGATTTGATCCATTTTTGTTCCATTTATGAGGATGCAGTGAGGGTTTCCTTTGTTGTATACTCAGCTTATTTTCTGTTATTTTTGTTTCAGGGAAATGAATACTACATGTTGTACTACATCCTTTTATTTGTAAAAGATAAAAATCCTATTGTACTTTTTTCACAAACCTGAGTTGGCCTCACCTTGAAAAAACAGATGAGTAATATAGGGAGGTTTAAATACATTTTCAGATTTGTTGGGTTCACAGGTTTATAACACCTTTTATAAAAAATAAAAAACATAAAAGTTTTCCAAGCTCTTGAAGATGAGATAAATTGACTCCAATTTGATTAGTGAGTGATAAGCTGATATTCATGATCACTTCAAAGGCACTGACAGGTAATACATTACTTCTCTGGATAAGGAGAATTCCCCTCCCGGGACTGCATTTATTAAAGCACTCAGAATGTGATGATGCACATGTTAGAGCAGAATACTTTAAAAATTAGAAGGGATGGCATACTGACAGGCAAAGGACTAACCATATAAAATAACAGAATTTTGTAATTTTGCATAAACCCTACTCTGTTCAGTTGGCACTGGGAATGTATCGCTTGATCTGATTTGGAGCAAGTTGCAAATTTCTGTAGGCAGATGTAGGGGTGTAAAGACGTAGTCTATAAAGTGAGCCTGCAACTATGATTATGATTATTAGCACTGCTGTGCTGAGGTACCGCTTTGTGTTAAACATGTCTAAAAAAAAAAGTCTAAAGTGTGGATTCATTTCGAAAGCTACAACAATGAAGCAAATCTACCCTCTCTGAGAGGGTTTTCTCCACAGCTGGAGATACAATAAGCCAGGAAAGGTCTCGTCTTCTCCCAGAGAAAGCGGACATGTTAATTTTTCTTCAGTAAAATTGCCAACTGTTTTGCTAAGTTATAATTCTGGATGTTAAATTTGATGTTGGATTTATTTACATTTACATTGATATGAATTAAAATGCTCTGTTTAAAATATTTAAAGAGTGATTAATAAACACAAATGGAATTGTTTAGGTATTGTGCATTATTTTTCACATTTCTTTTATTATGGAATCGGAATCAGAACTGGGAATCGTAAGGCAGAACTGGAACTGGAACCGGAATCGGAACCGAAAAATTTCTTTTGATACCCAACCCTAATTGTAAGCATGCTGTATATTAATTGATTATTCTACAGAGTACTGGCTTTCTTGCAGTGTAACAGTATGGTGTGTTATATGCAATTTGATACAAGGCTCTCAAACAAAATGTCTATGTATCAGCCAATACCTTCAACAGGATCATACAAGAACTGAAAGTTATGATGGCCAGTGAATGGTGGGCCAGAATGTACAAAGTAAGAGTATTGTACACTGGTGCTTATAGCACAAACACACTACGGTGTATGTGCGCTGCACCCTTCTGTATAACCTAATACTGTCAGTATAACCTAATAATAATACATTTATAATGAAATCACAAAGCTGCACACACATTTCTGTCAAATGAGGTCATGGGCTCATGCTTCTCATATTCATTTATATGCATTACTTTGATGGATGGAAGAGAGATTTAAAGGTCATATTCCATCAAGGTGACAGTTTTATTACCCCTGGCAGCTGCAATGTCAGCTGTTATGACATCTGTTATTAGTGATATGAAATTATTAAAGGTTAAAGGTTATACCTTTTGGTGTGGTAGACATGTCTTGACTCCAAGTCAAGTCAAGACCTCCCACCACCACCCCCTCTCATTTCAGTGCTTGGTTCCCATAGACAGGTGACAAGTAATTAAAATAAGGAGCTATGTTCTTTTTTTTTTTTTAAAATGGGGTTTTATGACCCCTCAGAGGAAGCAGTGTTGTAAAAACAAGGACCTATGTTTTTGGCTTGTTCCCATAGACAGGTGACAAGTAATTAAAACAAGGAGCTATGTTCTTATATTTTTTTTTTTTTTAAATGGGGTTTTATGACCCCTCAGAGGAAGCAGTGTTGTAAAAACAAGGACCTATGTTTTTGGCTTGTTCCCGTAGACAGGTGACAAGGACCTATGTTCTTTTTTTTAAAATGGTGTTTTATGACCCTCAGAGGAAGCAGTGTTGTAAACAAGGACTTTTTTTTTTTTTTTTTTAAAGGGTTTGTTTTAACCCCATCAGAGGAAGCAGTATTGTAAACAAGTAAATATGTTTGATTGAATAGATAGAGATAGGTACTTAAAACTCGTGTTTGATCCGGGGGGTGTTTTGCGATAGGTCACCCCTCCCCTAAGGCCGGATGGTTTTCAAATCAAGATTATGACACCCTCCTTTGTGTTAGGAGCATCTCTCAGTCTGATCGTTAGTCAATGGGGTGCTATCTATAACGTCACACACGCGCATCCTGACCAAACGCGCGTGAGAAGAAAAGTTGATCCGGGGGGGTGTTTTGCGATAGCTTACCCCTCCTCTAAGGCCGGATGGTTTTCAAATCAAGATTATGACACCCTCCTTTGTGTTAGGAGCATCTCTCAGTCTGATCGTTAGTCAATGGGGGTGCTATCTATAACGTCACACACGCGCATCCTGAGCGGAAACGTGCACCTGAGCGGAAACACGCGTGAGAAAAAAGGAGCAAACGCCTGAGCGGACACGCCCACACGTGTAGGTAAAAAGTGAGAATTTTCCGAAAATTTGGCTATGACTTCGCGTCTTTGGATTTTTCACAACGGAACAGAACATCTACGATCTTCTAAGCATTGAGAGCACGGCCTTTTCAATAGGTAAGAGTTTATTATTAACTTTATTGTAAATTTATAAGTATTAGAATGCTTATCGTTTGATATTATAACTAGTTGTAGTTGGGTTTATACGTAAAGTCTGTTTTAATTACAGAACAAGGCCAGCCTATCTGACGCAATTGTCTGTGAAAACATATCAAACAAACGCGACCCTTCCAGGGTAATTTCATTCTGACTCTTTGATCTGTGTTTTTTCTTCAGTCGATTGTTTTATCATATATTACATTATAATCTAAATGTTATCTTTATTTATTTTTAGACAGTTGTATTGAGATTATTTGCCGGCGACGAGTCTTCTACAACGCACGTGCTAGGCCTAAGAACGGGGGAACATCCGGGGTCAAACAATCGCGGCCCTTCCAGGGTAATTTCATTCTGACTCTTAGATCTGTATTTTTTTTTTTCTTCAGTCGATTGTTTTATCATATATTACATTATATTCTAAATGTTATATTTATTTATTTAATTCATCGTTTATTCATTTTTAGACAGTTGTATTGAGATTATTTCCCGCGACGAGCCTTCTACAACGCACGTGCTAGGCCTAAGAACGGGGAACATCCGGGGTCTATCCAAAAGTCGATAGCTGTAGTAACCCCCACAGCTCAGACCAGTTTTACAAACTACGGGTAAGTTACACCATGAAAATATGTATGTTGTAAATCTTTCATTAACCTTATATGATATTTTAAGTATTTAATTATCCATTATTTTGTATGTGTGACATGTTCAGAAGACACCGGAACAACGTCTGACTCCGATAGTTCAGATTTTTTGGGTAAGGTCGTTAGCATTCTCTTTTCAATCAACCCTTAAGAGTGTAAAACAATCCTCCACACATTTTTCTGTAATCTGTATTCTATTTAGATACCGTCATTGAAGGAGTAAGAAACTACAATCAACCCCCCTTGAAGAAAATTCCAACATTGGAGACACTCTCTTCAGGATTTTTTCAGCTAAGGGATAGAATAACTGAAAACTTTGAGCATGTCTACAGTGAGTATGTTCAATCCTTGCATAATACTCTGGAATCCTTAAATTGCTGTGTTATGGTGAATAAAAGAAATGTTAAGACAATATTATTTTAGAAATGGCTCAGAAGCGTTCGAGTAATTCTCCCTCTTCAGAAGCTAAAAAAATTAGAATTGAAAATGACCCTACATCATCACATGATCTCTGCTTTGGTGAAACTTCGACTTTTTCAAGTAGTCTGTTACAACGTGATCCGTACACAGCCCTGAATACTTTTTTAACCGATGCAATCAATGAGTTGAATGATAGTTTACGATCGACACTTAGACACGATATTCAGAGCCCCAATCCGGGTTTGACCGATAGTTTAACAGCGACACAAACACAGCTGCCTCATCATGACGTGTTCTTAGAATTGAATCAGAGTCTGTTAACGTTGCAGAATAGTCTAAATGATCAAGATCTACCTGTGCCGTTAAATCCATTTTTAATCGATGCAATCAATGAGTTGAATGATGGTTTAAGATCGACACTTAGACACGATATTCAGAGCCCCAATCCGGGGTTGACCGATAATTTAACAGCGACACAAACACAGCTGCCTCATCATGACGTGTTCTTAGAATTGAATCAGAGTCTGTTAACGTTGCAGAATAGTCTAAATGATCAAGATCAACCTGTGCCGTTAAATCCCTTTTTGATAGAAGCTGTAAACCAATTGAACGAAAGTCTTAACTTATCTAACGAACTAAATGTCGTTAATGCAACAACTCCAGTAACCTATCAAGAACCTGCATCTCAACAAGATTTGCTTCATGGTCTTAATCAAAGTCTTATTTTGTTAAATGACAATATCATTAACTTAATCAACCAACCTGTTAATGTTCTGCAAAATCCCGAAACTGATCATGAGTACATTCCTGAAATGGTAAATGATACATCAGTAGACAATGCGTCGCCGCCCACTGGTGAAAATGTACCCTCAGATCACGTAGACAGTGCGCCACCTTCAGTTCAAAATGTACCCTCAGATCACGTAGACAATGCGTCGCCGCCTACGGGTGAAAATGTACCCTCAGATCATGTAGACAATGCGTCACCGCCCACTGGTGAAAATGTACCCTCAGATCACGTAGACAGTGCGCCACCTTCAGTTCAAAATGTACCCTCAGATCACGTAGACAATGCGTCGCCGCCTACGGGTGAAAATGTACCCTCAGATCACGTAGACAATGCGTCGCCGCCTACGGGTGAAAATGTACCCTTAGATCACGTAGACAACGCATCGCCGCCACCTTCTGTTGAAAACAATCAAATAGGTCATGGTGTAGATAGTAATATTAGGATAATTAATCGTGACAACTTCAATAACACAGAGATCATAAGAAGAGTGAATTTTTCTTCTATCGCTAACGTCAACAGTTTTGCTGAATTTTATAATTATGTTTTAGAGATTTTAAACAGCGTGATAGAAGTTGCGAATGAAATGATTTCACCTAAGGATTATGTCACCGTTGAAATTAGAGGCGTTACACTCAATGTGTCATCTCACATTCAACTAGTCAATGGAGCCATCGATTTACAGTCTTTTTTGACCATGCTCGAAAATACCATTCAAAGTAATCGTGACATATTTACGGATAATTCGCTTGAACTGGTAGTACAGATAGTTCGACCACCTCGCGGTGGTATAGGTTGTAGACGGAAAGTTGCTACAATATTCAATTCAGAAGTTGTACAGAAGAAGATGCGACACTTGTATATTTTTTACAATAAAGACAACATGTGTTTTGCATTATGCGTTACACAGCTTTTAAATCGTGATAAAAGCGATTTTCAAAATGAAAAATTGCTAAACAGCTCCAATACGCTGTAGGTTTAACTGAAAACACACCCGTCACCTTTGCCGATGTGAGTAAATTTGAGGCACATTTACAGTGTAAAATTGTAATTGTGTACAAAACTAGCGATAAAGCCGCATTCTCTTTCTTTCAAACCAGCAAGATACCGCATGAAAAAACGTTGTACTTGTTTTTGCATAACCATCATTATTACGGTATTAAAAACATCACAGGATTTTTGGGATGTGGTTATGTCTGTCATTTCTGTCACTCGGGGTTTAAGGATATGCGGAACCATAGATGTGCATATAGTTGTAACGTTTGTTGTGATGTAGACTGCTACAAACACCCTCAAAACATAACAAAATGCCCGGATTGTATGAGGTTGTGTAGATCAAAATATTGTTTCGATAGTCACAAAGCGTTGCGCCAGTCAGAAGGAGGTGAATTTTCTCAGTGCAATAGAGGATTCTACTGCAGCAAGTGTAATAGGGTGTACCGCGACCCATTTGGTCTTGAACGTCACGTTTGCCCTGAGAGTTTGTGTCAGTTCTGTGGTGAAAAACTTGATACAGATTGTGAACACAGGTGTTTTATACAGCCTTTAAAGAGGGAAAAGTCTAATGAGAGATACATCTTTTATGACTTTGAAACTAGACAGGAAACGGGTACTCATATAGCTAATTTCTTATGCTGTATTAATTACCGTGGTCAGACATGGGTGTTTTCAGGTGACACATGCGTCGCAGCGTTTTTTAGACATTTCCGCTGTAGGAGATTCAGAGGTTATACCTTTATCGCGCATAATGCTAGAGGGTTTGATTCATACCTTTTGCTAAACCATTTAGTGAAAGAAGGAATCACGCCCAAGATTATTGCACAAGGCGGAAAGATACTGTGTTTCACCGATACCGAATTCAACCAGAAATACATCGATAGCCTGACTTTCTTACCCATGAAGCTTAGCAATCTTCCTAAGGCCATGGGGTTCTCAGAAAAAAAGAAAGGTTATTTTCCTCATTTCTGGAACACATTAGAAAATCAAAACTATGTAGGACCGTACCCCGAACCTCGGTTTTATGGTGTGGATGACATGATGTCCAAAGACAGGGAGGATTTTTTCAAGTGGTATGCGACGGTGTCTGACAAAGTTTTTGATTTCAAGAAAGAGATGACTGAATACTGTGTAAATGACGTAGACATTTTGAGAAAAGGTTGTATAGCTTTCAGAAATGAAATTCAAAAAAGTACAACGGTGGATCCTTTTAATTCCGTTACGATAGCTTCGGTTTGTCTTAAAATATTTAGAACAATGTTTCTCGAAAAAAACGTTCTCGCCATTCCACCTCTCGATAATTACATCAACAGACAGAAATCTTACTCAACACCTGCCATTCAGTGGCTCGAATACATTTCCGCCACACATAACCTACCTATTCAACATGCTCTGAACGAAGGTGAAGTCAGGTTCGGTTCATATTTCGTTGACGGATATTGTGAAGTAGGTCAGACGCGTAAGGTTTTTGAGTTTCTCGGTTGTTTTTATCACGGCTGTGAAAAGTGCTTTCCCTCATCAGCACCGCATCCTCTTAACCGCAAAGTTAGCTTTGGTGATGTCAGGGTTAAGTCGTTGGAAAAGATAAAGTATTTGCAAGACACACACAGTTTGCATGTCACAACGCTCTGGGAGCACGAGTGGTGTGAAATGAAGGAAAACGACGTGAGAGTGATAAACTTTCTAAAAGAGTTTGACTTCCCCAAACGTTTAATCCCTCGAGATGCCCTTTACGGCGGTCGAACAAACGCTTTGCAGTTACACTATGTAGCACAACCCGGTGAGAGAATAGATTATTACGATTTCACGTCGCGCTAATGTGTTCATAGGTATTTTCACCACTTTTTGGATCTTTCAGGAAAATGCCAGACTTCAAACAGTTTTAATATTTGGTAACCTTTCTCGACGGCTTTCGCTAACTCGACGGAGGCCCACGTACCCGTTAGAGCTCGTGCCTGGTCTGAATGATCGCAATGTTTTAGTTGTTGCTCGCTGCATGTTCTGCACAGAGGGAAAAGGAGTTTGTTATTTACACGGTACGGAAGAACTGGGGCCCACTGACCTCTAGGCGGTAACACTTTTGCTCGAACTATACCGAAATAATTATCCAGAGGTTCAAAGTCACGAAAAATGATTGTGGGGTGACCGATAGGGTATGTTTTCGACTTGTTTACATACGGGTAAAGCGACGTGAAATCGTAATAATCTATTCTCTCACCGGGTTGTGCTACATAGTGTAACTGCAAAGCGTTTGTTCGACCGCCGTAAAGGGCATCTCGAGGGATTAAACGTTTGGGGAAGTCAAACTCTTTTAGAAAGTTTATCACTCTCACGTCGTTTTCCTTCATTTCACACCACTCGTGCTCCCAGAGCGTTGTGACATGCAAACTGTGTGTGTCTTGCAAATACTTTATCTTTTCCAACGACTTAACCCTGACATCACCAAAGCTAACTTTGCGGTTAAGAGGATGCGGTGCTGATGAGGGAAAGCACTTTTCACAGCCGTGATAAAAACAACCGAGAAACTCAAAAACCTTACGCGTCTGACCTACTTCACAATATCCGTCAACGAAATATGAACCGAACCTGACTTCACCTTCGTTCAGAGCATGTTGAATAGGTAGGTTATGTGTGGCGGAAATGTATTCGAGCCACTGAATGGCAGGTGTTGAGTAAGATTTCTGTCTGTTGATGTAATTATCGAGAGGTGGAATGGCGAGAACGTTTTTTTCGAGAAACATTGTTCTAAATATTTTAAGACAAACCGAAGCTATCGTAACGGAATTAAAAGGATCCACCGTTGTACTTTTTTGAATTTCATTTCTGAAAGCTATACAACCTTTTCTCAAAATGTCTACGTCATTTACACAGTATTCAGTCATCTCTTTCTTGAAATCAAAAACTTTGTCAGACACCGTCGCATACCACTTGAAAAAATCCTCCCTGTCTTTGGACATCATGTCATCCACACCATAAAACCGAGGTTCGGGGTACGGTCCTACATAGTTTTGATTTTCTAATGTGTTCCAGAAATGAGGAAAATAACCTTTCTTTTTTTCTGAGAACCCCATGGCCTTAGGAAGATTGCTAAGCTTCATGGGTAAGAAAGACAGGCTATCGATGTATTTCTGGTTGAATTCGGTATCGGTGAAACACAGTATCTTTCCGCCTTGTGCAATAATCTTGGGCGTGATTCCTTCTTTCACTAAATGGTTTAGCAAAAGGTATGAATCAAACCCTCTAGCATTATGCGCGATAAAGGTATAACCTCTGAATCTCCTACAGCGGAAATGTCTAAAAAACGCTGCGACGCATGTGTCACCTGAAAACACCCATGTCTGACCACGGTAATTAATACAGCATAAGAAATTAGCTATATGAGTACCCGTTTCCTGTCTAGTTTCAAAGTCATAAAAGATGTATCTCTCATTAGACTTTTCCCTCTTTAAAGGCTGTATAAAACACCTGTGTTCACAATCTGTATCAAGTTTTTCACCACAGAACTGACACAAACTCTCAGGGCAAACGTGACGTTCAAGACCAAATGGGTCGCGGTACACCCTATTACACTTGCTGCAGTAGAATCCTCTATTGCACTGAGAAAATTCACCTCCTTCTGACTGGCGCAACGCTTTGTGACTATCGAAACAATATTTTGATCTACACAACCTCATACAATCCGGGCATTTTGTTATGTTTTGAGGGTGTTTGTAGCAGTCTACATCACAACAAACGTTACAACTATATGCACATCTATGGTTCCGCATATCCTTAAACCCCGAGTGACAGAAATGACAGACATAACCACATCCCAAAAATCCTGTGATGTTTTTAATACCGTAATAATGATGGTTATGCAAAAACAAGTACAACGTTTTTTCATGCGGTATCTTGCTGGTTTGAAAGAAAGAGAATGCGGCTTTATCGCTAGTTTTGTACACAATTACAATTTTACACTGTAAATGTGCCTCAAATTTACTCACATCGGCAAAGGTGACGGGTGTGTTTTCAGTTAAACCTACAGCGTATTGGAGCTGTTTAGCAATTTTTTCATTTTGAAAATCGCTTTTATCACGATTTAAAAGCTGTGTAACGCATAATGCAAAACACATGTTGTCTTTATTGTAAAAAATATACAAGTGTCGCATCTTCTTCTGTACAACTTCTGAATTGAATATTGTAGCAACTTTCCGTCTACAACCTATACCACCGCGAGGTGGTCGAACTATCTGTACTACCAGTTCAAGCGAATTATCCGTAAATATGTCACGATTACTTTGAATGGTATTTTCGAGCATGGTCAAAAAAGACTGTAAATCGATGGCTCCATTGACTAGTTGAATGTGAGATGACACATTGAGTGTAACGCCTCTAATTTCAACGGTGACATAATCCTTAGGTGAAATCATTTCATTCGCAACTTCTATCACGCTGTTTAAAATCTCTAAAACATAATTATAAAATTCAGCAAAACTGTTGACGTTAGCGATAGAAGAAAAATTCACTCTTCTTATGATCTCTGTGTTATTGAAGTTGTCACGATTAATTATCCTAATATTACTATCTACACCATGACCTATTTGATTGTTTTCAACAGAAGGTGGCGGCGATGCGTTGTCTACGTGATCTAAGGGTACATTTTCACCCGTAGGCGGCGACGCATTGTCTACGTGATCTGAGGGTACATTTTCACCCGTAGGCGGCGACGCATTGTCTACGTGATCTGAGGGTACATTTTGAACTGAAGGTGGCGCACTGTCTACGTGATCTGAGGGTACATTTTCACCAGTGGGCGGTGACGCATTGTCTACATGATCTGAGGGTACATTTTCACCCGTAGGCGGCGACGCATTGTCTACGTGATCTGA
The DNA here is from genome assembly GCF_022655615.1 of Tachysurus fulvidraco. NCBI lineage: Eukaryota > Metazoa > Chordata > Actinopteri > Siluriformes > Bagridae > Tachysurus > Tachysurus fulvidraco. Next base: position 16,333,245 of record NC_062529.1, read on the forward strand.
GGGTACATTTTGAACTGAAGGTGGCGCACTGTCTACGTGATCTGAGGGTACATTTTCACCAGTGGGCGGCGACGCATTGTCTACTGATGTATCATTTACCATTTCAGGAATGTACTCATGATCAGTTTCGGGATTTTGCAGAACATTAACAGGTTGGTTGATTAAGTTAATGATATTGTCATTTAACAAAATAAGACTTTGATTAAGACCATGAAGCAAATCTTGTTGAGATGCAGGTTCTTGATAGGTTACTGGAGTTGTTGCATTAACGACATTTAGTTCGTTAGATAAGTTAAGACTTTCGTTCAATTGGTTTACAGCTTCTATCAAAAAGGGATTTAACGGCACAGGTTGATCTTGATCATTTAGACTATTCTGCAACGTTAACAGACTCTGATTCAATTCTAAGAACACGTCATGATGAGGCAGCTGTGTTTGTGTCGCTGTTAAATTATCGGTCAACCCCGGATTGGGGCTCTGAATATCGTGTCTAAGTGTCGATCTTAAACCATCATTCAACTCATTGATTGCATCGATTAAAAATGGATTTAACGGCACAGGTAGATCTTGATCATTTAGACTATTCTGCAACGTTAACAGACTCTGATTCAATTCTAAGAACACGTCATGATGAGGCAGCTGTGTTTGTGTCGCTGTTAAACTATCGGTCAAACCCGGATTGGGGCTCTGAATATCGTGTCTAAGTGTCGATCGTAAACTATCATTCAACTCATTGATTGCATCGGTTAAAAAAGTATTCAGGGCTGTGTACGGATCACGTTGTAACAGACTACTTGAAAAAGTCGAAGTTTCACCAAAGCAGAGATCATGTGATGATGTAGGGTCATTTTCAATTCTAATTTTTTTAGCTTCTGAAGAGGGAGAATTACTCGAACGCTTCTGAGCCATTTCTAAAATAATATTGTCTTAACATTTCTTTTATTCACCATAACACAGCAATTTAAGGATTCCAGAGTATTATGCAAGGATTGAACATACTCACTGTAGACATGCTCAAAGTTTTCAGTTATTCTATCCCTTAGCTGAAAAAATCCTGAAGAGAGTGTCTCCAATGTTGGAATTTTCTTCAAGGGGGGTTGATTGTAGTTTCTTACTCCTTCAATGACGGTATCTAAATAGAATACAGATTACAGAAAAATGTGTGGAGGATTGTTTTACACTCTTAAGGGTTGATTGAAAAGAGAATGCTAACGACCTTACCCAAAAAAATCTGAACTATCGGAGTCAGACGTTGTTCCGGTGTCTTCTGAACATGTCACACATACAAAATAATGGATAATTAAATACTTAAAATATCATATAAGGTTAATGAAAGATTTACAACATACATATTTTCATGGTGTAACTTACCCGTAGTTTGTAAAACTGGTCTGAGCTGTGGGGGTTACTACAGCTATCGACTTTTGGATAGACCCCGGATGTTCCCCGTTCTTAGGCCTAGCACGTGCGTTGTAGAAGGCTCGTCGCGGGAAATAATCTCAATACAACTGTCTAAAAATGAATAAACGATGAATTAAATAAATAAATATAACATTTAGAATATAATGTAATATATGATAAAACAATCGACTGAAGAAAAAAAAAAATACAGATCTAAGAGTCAGAATGAAATTACCCTGGAAGGGCCGCGATTGTTTGACCCCGGATGTTCCCCCGTTCTTAGGCCTAGCACGTGCGTTGTAGAAGACTCGTCGCCGGCAAATAATCTCAATACAACTGTCTAAAAATAAATAAAGATAACATTTAGATTATAATGTAATATATGATAAAACAATCGACTGAAGAAAAAACACAGATCAAAGAGTCAGAATGAAATTACCCTGGAAGGGTCGCGTTTGTTTGATATGTTTTCACAGACAATTGCGTCAGATAGGCTGGCCTTGTTCTGTAATTAAAACAGACTTTACGTATAAACCCAACTACAACTAGTTATAATATCAAACGATAAGCATTCTAATACTTATAAATTTACAATAAAGTTAATAATAAACTCTTACCTATTGAAAAGGCCGTGCTCTCAATGCTTAGAAGATCGTAGATGTTCTGTTCCGTTGTGAAAAATCCAAAGACGCGAAGTCATAGCCAAATTTTCGGAAAATTCTCACTTTTTACCTACACGTGTGGGCGTGTCCGCTCAGGCGTTTGCTCCTTTTTTCTCACGCGTGTTTCCGCTCAGGTGCACGTTTCCGCTCAGGATGCGCGTGTGTGACGTTATAGATAGCACCCCCATTGACTAACGATCAGACTGAGAGATGCTCCTAACACAAAGGAGGGTGTCATAATCTTGATTTGAAAACCATCCGGCCTTAGAGGAGGGGTAAGCTATCGCAAAACACCCCCCCGGATCAACTTTTCTTCTCACGCGCGTTTGGTCAGGATGCGCGTGTGTGACGTTATAGATAGCACCCCCATTGACTAACGATCAGACTGAGAGATGCTCCTAACACAAAGGAGGGTGTCATAATCTTGATTTGAAAACCATCCGGCCTTAGGGGAGGGGTGACCTATCGCAAAACACCCCCCGGATCAAACACGAGTTTTAAGTACCTATCTCTATCTATTCAATCAAACATATTTACTTGTTTACAATACTGCTTCCTCTGATGGGGTTAAAACAAACCCTTTAAAAAAAAAAAAAAAAAAGTCCTTGTTTACAACACTGCTTCCTCTGAGGGTCATAAAACACCATTTTAAAAAAAAGAACATAGGTCCTTGTCACCTGTCTACGGGAACAAGCCAAAAACATAGGTCCTTGTTTTTACAACACTGCTTCCTCTGAGGGGTCATAAAACCCCATTTAAAAAAAAAAAAAATATAAGAACATAGCTCCTTGTTTTAATTACTTGTCACCTGTCTATGGGAACAAGCCAAAAACATAGGTCCTTGTTTTTACAACACTGCTTCCTCTGAGGGGTCATAAAACCCCATTTTAAAAAAAAAAAAAGAACATAGCTCCTTATTTTAATTACTTGTCACCTGTCTATGGGAACCAAGCACTGAAATGAGAGGGGGTGGTGGTGGGAGGTCTTGACTTGACTTGGAGTCAAGACATGTCTACCACACCAAAAGGTATAACCTTTAACCTTTAATAATTTCATATCACTAATAACAGATGTCATAACAGCTGACATTGCAGCTGCCAGGGGTAATAAAACTGTCACCTTGATGGAATATGACCTTTAAATCTCTCTGATGGATTTGTGTCCTATATAAATGGCATTCCAGACTGGTGTTTTGTTAAACAATGACTGTTTCCTAGGTTTCTGATTTAAATGAGTTCACACATTGCCTAAAGCTTTTTGGCTGTCAATTACACTCATTTTTAAAAGGATCTGGGATAAAATGTAGACAGTGAGATTATGCTCAAGTAAAATAAAGTATTTACTCCATAGTTCCATAGTGTCTTCTTCGGCATATGGTTATTAAAAATTCCCTTTACTTTTTAACAAAAAGGAATTTAAATAAAAGGCGCTCTACTATGGAGAGTGTGAACAGAAAAGGCAATTTATAGTAATCTTTTTATAAATCTATTTATCTATTTATAGCCTAGATTTCTGTTAATTACATGTACATGCCATTTCTAATAAACACAAAGGTCTAACCAGTGCATTTATTTCTTTGTTTGTTTTCCCTTTTTTTTTTTTTTTTTTTTAAAAAAAGCCAAACTATATGAACTACAAAAAAATATGAAATTTGATGATGAATTTGTTTAGCTTGTAGATTATTTTAAATAGGGACACCTACTGGGCTTTACTTTTCTATACATTATATTTCTTTTTGTTTAAAAACTGTGTGATTTTATTTATTTATTTATTTTTGGGCTGTCTGTCACCTCAGGCACTTACTTTGACAGGCATTTCTAATTAATAATGAATGCTCTGAAAGCTACTGGCAGCCAAGCATTTTGTGCCTTCACTTGCAGAACAAGCTCTAACAATTTTTAATTGTGAGATCTGGTTTTTCTGCATTTGTGGTATTTAACATATACCCTTATCCAGAGTGAGTGCTTTTGAAGTCTTTATCAATGATTACATTGATACTGCAGTTGGTAAATGACAGATGTTATGGAGCCATTGATGGTCGTAGTGGTGAAGGACAGGAGGTATTGAGAGATGGTCTGAAGCATTGTAGAAGGGATTGTACAAGGGCAGTGGATTAGTGAATAAAAGACTGTGGCGCTTTTGTGGATCTGCTAGTGGTTAACTAGCCAGCAGTCGATAAATGCATTACATTAGAGCACATTACTGTTGTAGAGTAAATCTGAGCAATGTTAGTCAATTCTGTAGAAGCGGAGAGTCAGTAGTTCCAGTTTCCTGTATTGGACGCATTTGAGTCCTTCTGAGGTTTTGACATATCATATTCAAGATTTGAGCCCAATGTTAAGAGCAGACACGCAGGTGTTTATTGTGAATGCGGCACTTTCTAAATGTTTGGTCTTGTGGATTCCAGTGAGCTGAGGAACAGTAGCCGCTTTCATCTTTCTGGCATGACCTGCAAAGCAAACCTCCAAAGAAAAAGCAGAAGGGTTTTTCTGCTTTAAAGTGTGTGCTGTGTGCCAGCACAAAATCCATTATTTTCTAAATGTTTAGCCAATGAGCTGTAGAAAGAGAAACAACTAGATGGGAGATGGACAGTTGAAGAATGTGTTTAAACACAGATAATGAAAGGATTATGGTCATAGAGGTGAGAGATGGGACACAATAAATGAAAAGGCAAGTGGGAGGTGGATAGATTGAGGTAGAAAAGGGAGAGAATCCATTTATATTGACTTCAGCTTGCTACTAATGATGAAGGCAAACTGATTTTTACCTTCATCAATTTAACCAGCCGCATGATGCTTTGCATCAACTCTAAACCCCTTCAGTACAGAAAATCAGATTTTAGATGCAATGCAATTGCTTATTTTGCAAATGTATGCAGGAAATGTAAATTTCTGTTTATGATTAAAGCAGGTAATTTCCTGCTCATATCAAGCTCCATGTATATTTGGTTTATTATTCCCTATGATGAACACTATCAAACACGTGAACAGCATTCCTAATCCTGTTGTATATCATTTATGCCAAGTCCTCGTTTCAGTGTTGCCAGCCTTTGAAGACAACTCTTTCATGTTGTCACTGCAAAACTCCCAGAATCTGACAGCTGAAGTAGCTCTTCACATCTGTCCAGTAAAAATATTAGCTATTAAAATGGAATCAGTAAACAAGGTCTTCTGAGCATAAAAGTGCTGTGGTGGCAATTAAAAAAAACAAACAAAACTTTCAGCTTTCAACATCTAGCACTGGCCCAGGGAGGTGACATTTTAAAAAGTCAACTATTGCCAGCAGTTGACAGACGTGTGTGTGTCTGTGTGTGTGTCTGTGTGTGTGTGTCTGTGTGTGTCTTTCCAATTAACTTGCACGTTGCATGTTTTAAAACGATTTACCCCTCTGGCTGCCTTCATATTTTTATTCTGCTGACAGCTTATGTAGCTCCACATGCCTTGTTATCAGTAGTTACTTTGAATACATAATCAACCAACAGTGTACATTCCTCTTCTCCATGGCAGCAGTGTTGTAGAATGTGGTCCAGGAATGAGGATATTGGTTGGAAGGTGTGTAGGAAATCAAAGGCATTGCTGTGGTTTGGTAGTTAATTCAGTTGATGACATTTCTGGTATGCACCCTGCCTGGAGAAGTGTTTAGGGAGTGGGGTCAAACGTGGGAGGGCTGGGGGATTATTTCTGTTTAAGTCTGGGTGGATACCAGATGAATTCATTTATAGTGTTTGTATTTGTTTTTATATATATATATATATATATATATATATATATATATATATATATATATATATATATATATATATAATTTTTTTTTTGGTATATATTGTAAATGTCTAAACACTCCATGGTTGATTTAAATTTTGATTCATGGTGTTGCTTTGTGATTTTCTACTTTTATTTTGTTTTTTCTTTAATTCACCATGATGCATGTCATTTTTAATACCTAATATTGAGACTTTTTTTTTTTTTTTTTATCACATGGATGATTGAATCCTAATTTACATGCTGCAGGGCTATGCTGCCCTGGCTTTGTGGGTTTGCACAGACAACTGGTGGACGGATGAGACTCTGCCCTGCTGGTGATAAGATCAGCAGAGGCCCGTGGTGCAGAAAGCATTAGCCTTTGAAAAACTCCGGATTATCACTGGGTTGGTGGTGATACCACTACATGCAGCGATACCCAGGTGTCGCGCTGTGGGTGAGCTGTGCTGAGGCCTTGCCGACAGCTCAAGCTGATCTTATCTCTCCTCTCCAATCCCATCTGTCCTTGAGAAGTTAAAATGGTTATAAATTGGAAAAATCCAACAAACTGAAGATGGTGAAATAGCATTCAGGCTGAGATTATAACATTTCAGTTTTGAAGAAATTTTGGAAAATAATTCTGTCTCTTTTCTCCAGGTTGTGAGGATATCATTGTGGAGAGCATCTCTCTGGACTCGCTGATCTCCATTCTGAAGTGGAGTTCTCAACCGTATGGCTCGAAATGGGTCCACAGACAGGCCATGCATTTCCTGTGTGAGGAGTTCAGCCAGGTCATGGCCTCAGATGTGCTCTGTGAGCTCACCAAGGATCAACTGCTTATAGCTATTCAGTCAGATTACCTGCAGGTACAGCACTACAGCTTTCTCCTCTCTGATAACCCAAGCATCTAAAAGCTCATTTAAACCTTACAGTATTTAGTTGCTCGTTCTGATTGTACATGTCGACCTAATAAGTCACACATTTCCAATTAAAACACTGGTGAAAGACATTGTAGTTTCACACCTTAGTTCAGTTAGTGATGTCACTAAATATCCTCCACTGATTTGGACAAATAACATTTAACATTAGAAGAAGGCTGTTATAGTGCATAGAAACTTGCCTGGCAAACCTGTCTGAAGCTATTGAACCTCTTGTTATTGCTAGTCCCGATCAAATTAAATTAGATTATTATGGTATCTTTACTGCTAAATAGACAGTTCAAACTGTGTCCAAGATACTAAGGTCTTTTGTGTCTATCAGTGATGCATGTAACCTAGTTTAAATTCAGTTATATTTCCTGCGAGCTAATTTAACCAATGTTATTGTTACTAGGCTATCCTTAGATTCTACCAATAATTTGTAATGATTTTTTTTAAGAGATGCACATAAATATCAGCATTTTGTACATTTTTCTTTTGCTTTAATGACAGTGTGCTGCTGTGGATTTTTATAATTTTTTTTGCCTGTTTTCCTTTCTTTGTACAAAATGTTTTGAAAAACAACTTGTAACTTTTCTGTTCATTCCCAGATTTTTTTGGACCTTTTACCCTGCCAAGAATCTCTGTTGCTTCTCACATTATAATTTGTGCAGTCTAATGGAGTGAGCTGATGACCCATTTTCCTATTTTTAATTACTGTGCATTTCCTACAGAGAAGCTGCCAGTACTACTTAAGTGCTACTGCAAAAGAAAACTCATATTCAAAGTTTTTTAACTGATTTTAAGACCGAGTGTTCAGTTGAGTTTTAAATCCAGATTTGTAACCCTTGTTCGATACCTCATAAACAGGCTAGTAAACTACAAAGTCAAGGCAGTTGTCTGCCACTTCCAGGTATTCAAGGTAGGTCACAGGGCCAGACATTCAGTAGATAGAGGAGCCACTGCGTAAGCTAAAGTGGTGTGTCTGCTCCAGTCTGTCATTAAAGTCTCAAATTCTTCAGCCCATCTTTGTGAAATATGAGCGTGGTAATAGTCCTGTGCTTTGCCTCGTTGTTTCCCCACCCTCTCTTTCACAGGCGAGCGAGCAGGACATTTTGAAGTATGTGATTAAGTGGGGCGAGCACCAGCTCATTAGGAGGATGGCTGACCGCGGTGAGATTGCTGTTCACATTGACCCTCATGCACTGCATATTTTCAACTCAAATCTATGCCCTTGTAAACTCTGTAATACACGGCAATGACAGATGGATAGTCATAGGGACTTGTTCCTGTTAAGGCACAGGCTATACTGCACATAAAGATAATATAGCATAGGTTCACTGCAGGCTGTTTATATGTGTAAACGTGAGCATTTTCTTTCTGTGCACGACAGAGCCCAATCTGCTGAGTGGTACCGCTCACAGTGTGAATAAGCGTGGAGTGAAGAGAAGAGACCTGGACGTAGAAGAACTGAAGGAGATTTTGTCTCCTCTGCTGCCTTACATCCGCATAGAGCATATTCTCCCGGCTAACAGTGATGTCCTCACTGATACAGTGAGTGTTCATTGCATGTGAATATCTAGTGATTTCATATATTGTGTGTGTGAAAGTGCAGAATGATGATGAAGGTCCCCATGTGACCGTTTTAGTCCCTTTCATGCTGCTTGCTATTGACTGCTGAAGGAAGGGTTTTGTGGAAGCACTGTAGGAAGCCGAGCTTGGTTTGCTGAGATGGCTGTGCTTTTTGCAGATGAAGCGTGGCTTGATCAGCACTCCTCCATCAGATATGCTACCCACAGCAGAAGGAGGCAAAGCAAATGCCTGGCTTAGGCAGAAAAACACAGGCATTTATGTGCGTCCACGTCTCTTCTCTCCCTATGTGGAGGAGGCAAAGGTAAGCCCGCCTTCTGCCTTATCTCACATTTTGCTCAATATCGAAATCATGATCATTAATTAATTTAAGTAATAAAAAAAACAATTTTATTGTACTTTAATAATTGAAAACTGTATTAATAACAACAATAATAAAAATACTGGCTTCTTACTCACTTGTACAATAAGTTTGTATTTCTTCCTTTTCATTTTTTAGGCAGCTAAAAATTTTAATCATGATTAAAGATTTGTGTGTGTGTGTGTGTGTGTGTGTGTGTGTGTGTGTGTGTGTGTGTGTGTGTGTGTGTGTGTGTGTAGTCTGTCCTTGAGGAGATGATGGTGGAACAGACAGATCTGGTACGGCTGAGAATGGTGCGCATGTCTAATGTGCCTGACACTCTTTACATGGTCAATAATGCTGTACCCCAGTGCTGTCACATCATAAATCACCAGCAAATCACTGGAAACCAAACCACTGCCCCATCTGTCGTGGCCAATGAGATACCAGGTAAGTGACCTTTCCAAGTCACGTTCATAAGCAAAGCTTTTTAAACATAGTGACCCAGTAGAATAAGTGGTGTAGCGAATGAATGGATGGATGATCTTCGATTAGACATTTAGAGGATGTGACTTTGAAAGTGATGTTTTGTCAGGTTCCCTTTGTAGAAGAGACATTAAGGAAATGAGTCATTCAGTGGAAAATTAGATCATGCGTGATCATATGAAAGCACATGGTTATAAAAATGATCAGAAAACCCTAGGGATTGTTTCATGAAATAGATAGTGTGTTTGTGATTATTGATGCAACATCCCTAATTATATTTGCATGTGTGTAACAGTGCCCAGCTTGGCAGTGGTTAGAAAGATGATTTACAGGCTACAGGAGCTCAGGCACACAGATCAGGTCCAGAGAGCCTATGCTCTGAACTGTGGGGAGGGAGCTACAGTGAGCTATGAGCTTCAGCTCCGTGTTCTCAGAGAGTTTGGCTTACCGGATGGAGCTGCAGAGTTGTTGCAGGTGAGTCCTTAGAGAACAAACAAGTGATCTACTTATTAAAGCTTTGGGATTAAAATGACTGGCTGTGTAATGTTTTCCTTCTTTGTATGCAATGTTCTGGCAGAACCCACATAAGTTCTTTCCAGAGGAGCGGTTTGGAGATGAGAGTCCTCTCCTTAGTCTGAGAGCAGTCAGCCGTTGCAGAGTGAATAGCTCCCCTGCTATGGACACCATGTTTACAGAATTGGAGAGCCTTGGGAGTATTAACCCTCCTCTCCCTCCTCCTCCGCCCCCGTATCATGCCATGTCGGCTCAGGCACAGCACAGAGTAGTATGGGGTTCAAGGTTGGCATTGCCACCCCCTTCTCGTTCCTTCTCTTACCCCTGTAACCACACGCTACTCCAGCAGAGAGGCTCCTCCATGCCCAAATCCACAAACCAGTCACACCGAGCTCCTGACTACAACTTGGTTCAGAGCATGGGGAAAACACTTAATACAGAGTCATGTGAGGTGAGTGTCTCACATACTGGCATCTCGTACAGATTCAGCATTTTAACTTTAAAATTCCCTTGAGTAATGAAGAGTATTGTGTTTACTAGTTATCATTTCCGCTAAGCTTCCTCTAAAGTAGCATATCATATAAAAACAAAATCTCCAACCCTCCTCAATGATAAGCCAGATGCAGGTTGGTATACCATTGTGACCATGTTTTGTAGAGAGGTTGAGAGCCAGGGCAAAATCGCATTAACTACATTTCTTTATCAACTAAATGACACTGATGTACATAGAATGAAGGGCTTCAAAAAATTATATACTCACTTCTTTGTCTTTAGACATTTACTTTATCTTGATTTAGAGGATGTATTACTCGTATCTTCATTTTGTTGCTGATGTTTATATTTCCTCTCATCAAACTTATGTATTCATTAAGTTAAAAATATGCCTGTAAATGATGTGATGATACTTAATAATAACAGAATTTGTTCCATTTTTAGAGACTGGAACCTCTAATCAATGAATATATGCCAGACATTGCTCTTGGAGTGTCAACTATGACTCTCTCTGAGCATGGTAAAGCTCAGGACACCACTCTACATTCTCTTCCCAACATGGTCTCTACTATCCCCCACTACCCACCAGGACCTTGCCCCAGCGGACGATATTCTCTCACTCAACTGTCCCACAAGAGACATGTCCCCAAACAAAAAGGAGAGCCTCCACCTGAATATCCAGACCTTTATGATTTGCCCAATCAAGAGACTCTTGTATCTAGCCTTCCTTCTCAGGCCACCTACACAGGTCCAGACTTGTATGGACAGCTCAGAGTTCCATGCAATGACACACCCCTCTCATGTCTCCCTGACACTTTGTCAGTTCACACCAAGGCAAGGGTAGGACAGCCATCTGACTCCCTTCATTTGGATGTTTTGGGTCAAAGGTTAGATTTGGACCATACCTCCTCTGGAATATCCTTAGTAGGGGGAGCATTTGCGCCCAGTGGGCGCTCAGTAAATGACTCGGACCTGACATGTGGTCTTGGACCTTCAAAAGGAGGTGTTGAGTTATATGAGGAGCACAGCTTGGTTGCAGATGGGACAGGGGACATTAGGGAGGCCTCTGGAGGAGCTGGACACCACAGAAACACTAGTGAAGAAACAGGAATAGGTCGGGATCACAGGTCACCCAATAAGCCAGAGTACCAGTATAAGAAATCTGCACTTTAATTCAGATAATGAAAAGTCATGGACTTGGACATAGACTGTTAAATACTTCGCTCTGTTAAAGTGCTAAGTTTCAATGTAGTCTTGCAGGTAGCTATGCATCACTTCCATTACAACTTGGAAGAAAGGAATATAAATGGATCTGTCCTTTCAAAAAGTTGTGAACTCTCATGAAAATCCATTCATTCTTAAGCAACTCCTGCTAAATCTTTCTCATTTGTTTAAATAGTGATTCAGAGGGGTCTGTGTCTCTTCATTTTAATGAATTCTCCTTAATACTAAAATCCATTAATCTGAGCATGTGACTGATATATTAACTGATGAAGGTAAACATCAATAAAATATGCCCCCATTTAAAATGGGAATCAAATCAGCTCCTAGATGAATGTCAGGGAAAAATAAAATAACACTGCCAGTTTAAAAATTTGGACGTAGGATAATATTTTGCAATTTTAATGGAAACTTGTTTTTTGCTAAAATGACAATTTGAATTAATGCTTTTTTTATTTTTTGAAAAACATTTAAAATGAATTTTGATTGATTTGAGAAATGTCTAAACGTTGGTATTATTATTTACATTTCTTTTTGAAACAAATATCAACCCCTTAGCCATTAAAATGTCTTTACAACAATTAAAAAGTCAAACTTCAAAAATTATATGTCCAAACTTTTGACTTGTGTATTTATACTTATACTAGCAAAGAAATGCTGTTCGTTTTGGCCAGCATCCAATAGATTAAAAATAATAGAATAGATCAGTTGTTGGTGCTTTTATTTCTTTATTTTTGTAAATCGTTTTTAAAAAACAGCATAAAGTGTGTTGGGCCACCACAAGCAACTTGAAAAGCTTCACATTGGCATGGCTCCTACAAGAAACTCTTGTCCGTAAAAGGGTGAATGAACCCAAACCGTTAGTAAAACACAGCCACCCTTTTCTCTTTTAATGTTTCACCTGACTGTATGTAATCTCCATTAGTTTTGTGAGTATGAATGGAACAAATTTTTAGCTGTAGCCATTATTCACCTGAGAGCTGATTGTGTTTTTCTTGTTTGTGTTTTTTTTTGGCAGATCTTTTAACAAAATTTACTGTATCAAGAGAACTGTCATACATTTTATTTATCCGTAGCATTATTTAATTGCACACTAACTTAGAATGACCCCTCTTAGTACAAGAAAATTGCAAAAACCAGTACTACTGGTTTTTATTGGCTAAACTTTTCTATTGTAAGCATAACGTCATGCCTCATAAAATCCAAATTTTCATTTTGCCACAGGTAAAAGGTTATGTGGATATTGGAAAGTGTTTTCTTAACCATTTCATTTTGACAGTCATAATATCTCACTAAAAGTCTCTCACAGAGTCAAATCATCACCCAGGCATTACAGGTTAACCTAAAGATAAATGTGCTACTAAAGCAACAAATGACGACACAATGGGTTGAGAAGGAGAAATGGATTTGATATTATATCTGACACGTTTAACAGTATCTTGCACCTTTACTGGTAAAGTGATTATTTTTTAATGCCATTTCACACCCTTTAGACAAGATTCTTATAGTAGCTACAATCAATCAAGACTGTTCAATATTTACATTAGCACCAGCCTCGAGAATGAATAATCTTTGTACTGTAGAAAACATGAACATGCTCGGGATCATCTCCTCTTCCTCACATCCAGTGGCCTTAGCTGTGGATTTTGAGCTCAGAAACCAAGAAACAGATGTAAGCCATTTTCCATGGATTTATTTTGCAGAGTCTTTTGGTCCATCTTTACTGAGCTCATGGTTGGTGAATAACGCACATTCGTAGAGGCATGTTTTTGCTACCCTCAACATCATTCACTCCATTTTGCCATATTTACAGTGCCACCTAGTGATACAGAAGCAAGCCAGAAAATGTTGTACCTTTTTTTTTCTCACTGGTCTGACAGCTAATGAAAGGTCTTCTCACAAGAAAGCTTGAATTTCTCATTCACATAAAATGTAATTGAGTAATAATAATTCACCAGTTTAGTATTTAATACATCATATATTCATTATTGAACTGCATGTTGATTACTGATTATACATGTATGCAATGTGGTGATTTTGTATGTTTTCTATGCTTGATCCAAAGTGATGCTCCATAATCCACGTTTTATATACGGTTGTTTCAATGATTTATAAATGACCACACTCCTTATTTGGCTACACAAGTCATCAGATTTAAAGAGTAAATGTGTGACTAGGATACAGTGTGAAGTCACCATATTTTTTATCGGTACTGTGAAAAAAAAAAACCCTTTAACACAGTAACATGCTGCTAATGCACTCTGTTCTGTTTTGCTGCTCATCAATGATGTACCTTAGTAGAAGAACAAGAGTTTGCATTTGTATCCATTTCACAATCTGTTTGCAGTTGTTGGAGAAATGTTTTCACATTGTCCTAATTGAGATCAGGGGCTTTGTATGGTTCCTTACTGCATCTATTTAATACTGCAGATGACCTGAGAGCGTGCCTTGCGTTTGCAGAGGGCCAAAAATTTTATTAAATTAGTGATTTTGGCCTATGCAAGCCTTCTTAGGAGCCTCTGTATCCATCTGCCAGTTTCTAAATGGCCTGTACTGTATCTTTGGGGAAGAAAATAGTATTTTTAAACTCTTAGATACCTTTTACTTGGACTTGTGTTGTGGTTTGATATGGTTGTTTCTGATATGTTGATTGTACTTAAACTTTAATATAATTGCATTTCTTGTAATGACTTTTCACCAGTTATATTTTTCTACTGTTACCTCAGAGAGGTTAAATAACAGTGACCAGCTTTGCAGCTTGAAAGCATCCTTAGAATAAACTTGCTTTAAAAATATATTGTTGCATTTTTATTTTGGGTATGTTGATTGGTGACGACTGATTTATTTATTTTGTACATATATGTTTTTGACTACAATAATGACAGGAAGCAACATGCATTTCAAAACTGTATTTAATTATCCATGTTGAGGAAAGCATACAGTAATAATTGATGGTTAGATTAACCTTCAAATTGCTACCTTGTAAAAAGTCTAGTTTCTCGCCCCAGCCAACTCTCTAGTCCATCAGTCAAGTCCTAGTTTTATTGAACACCTTGTACATGAGTCTTAATGTGGACATCCACTAATTTCCACTCGTCCCATGTTAGACAGGGTGTGGTGTGCAATACACATTAGCAGCTTAAAATTAACACTTGAAGCAACTGCAAGTATGTTAAGAAAAGAAGAAATTAGAATGCAGGGATAGCCATCCATAGCGGATCAGCTGCAGTAATACTGCCCTGCACTGGTCCGTCTCTTTTTCTTTGACTGAAGCTCTTCAAAAAACATGTGGATAGCCTCAGGGGTCAAATCCTATAGACATGATTGAAAAATTATTTTTAGTTTTTTTTGTATTTGATTTCATTTTAAATGTCTACTTAACAGTTAGAAGGTAAAAAGCCTGTTTATCTCTATACTTACCTTTCCCTGGTCAGCAAACTGCTGAAGGAACGCACGTAGCTCTGCTTTCATATCATTGTACTCTGTAAAGATAAAATCAAAATATTTTAATCAATTCTCTAAACTCAATTTTATCTAATGTTCTTTAAGCTGATACATATATTCCCATAAATACTCATGAAAAATAATTCAGAGTATAAGAAATGTGGCTAAATATTAACCTGGGACCTTGAGGGTCAACATAAACGAGCCTTGAGTTCAGTAATTGTACATATTACTGAAATTAAAAGATGTGTTTAGTAATGCATTTCTGAATCTTATTGCTTTATTGCTTTAACTGTAATATGAGGAGCTGTAAGCAAGCCAAAAATAGTAAGAAATTGTGCTGCCAAATGGATATTCTGAAAGTTTTCTTCAACATCTAGAGATGTTGTCTGGTGGCTAATGATATTACAGAGATTTGCACAGTACTACATGGATTTAGGCAATTTTGCTTGAGGCCATTCAAACCAAACAGCCTGGAGAACTGTTTATCATTATGCATAATGTTTGAGAACCTTGGGTATGAGAGAGGCTCTATATAAAATGTTTTAAGACCACTATCCTGTCTAGAAAACCAGACACTATAATTTAATAAAATGTAAGCTACTACAAAACTGCTTTTTGTTTTGATTGGTTGTCCCTACGTTAATTCCAACATGTCAAAACAGTAAAGATGATGACCCATGCTTGGCAACAAATTTAGTATTAAATGTCCAAAGGCATCCCCAGGCATTTTCCACATCTTCACCACAAGGTCACTGACATTCATCTCCAATAATTTAACCATTTATTTGAACCAGACTGTATTGTTGGGACAGATGAATGGTATGGTCAGACATCATTGTTTTATGTGTGATAGCAAGCATAAGGTAAACTGCAGGGTTATGAACACAACATAATCAAGGGCAACAAGTCCAAGGAATGTAAGGCAAATAATTGGAGCATATTAAATATTTAAAAACAAATGTAATTTTCTGAACCAAGCTTGCTCTGTAAAAGGTTGCAAAAGCTGATCAAATTTGTTTCATTTACGTTAAACGTTTAGAGCACATGCTACAGTAAATGATTAAGTAGTTAGGTCAATGACTCCTAGAAAATATTCTGTATTACTTACGGTAAATGACCTCCAGCTGCTGGACATGGTCCAGGGAACGGAGACAGGACCTGAGCAGGTCTTCCTCTAGCAATGCCTCACCCTGATTCTCATATGCAAGCACAGTGTCTGATTCATCCATCAGGAACTGGACACCAGCTTCCACATAAGATCTCTAAAAGGGAGATTAGAAAACAAAAAATAGGGCAAAGTTTCCTTTATATTAAATTCAGACAAAGTACAGACAAACATAATTTTCAACATTTACTTTTTATAAATCATATGCCAATTGAAGAGTACACATTAGCAGTCAACACTCAGATCCTGCAGGAATCAACACTTTATGGGAGTGGATTCTTTTTTCGTCATGAGGGAGGACATATGCAGCTTGTATGAGAAACGATGGCCAGGCTAAAGAACAAGGTAGCTTATTGAACTTTAAAGGAGTAGAGAACCATCTACTGCTTTCGGGTCAGGTTTGTTTATAGCCAACCAAGTTTGTTAGGAAATACCACTGACAAGTGGTATTTTGTTTTTTTTACAAACAAAAAAAACTGCAGGATTAGTCAAGAGTGGCTGTGGGAGTATGATTAAAAAACCTTGCATACACTTCAGTACAAACATCTAGCATCATTAAGAGATTGTACTGAAATAGGCAGATTTGAAATTACCTACCTTGCAGTTTGTGCAAGTGCAAAGCTTGATCCGCCAGTCATATGGCCAGAAAACTGCCCCCACCCTTGGCCTCACCAAGCTTTTTGCCTTTAGCTCTTTCAGTTTGCATGGTGCAGTTTCAGACTGGCACATAACAGGACACCGCTCCATCTCCTCACATGTCCTCTTGCGGTTTACAGCTTTAATTCCATTACTAGTGAGCTGTTAAAGTGAACAAAATGCACCATTTAATTTAATGATGTGTAAAGTAAGTTCAAATGGAAATGAAAATGATCCTTGTAAATCTTGTCTTCTAATGTATGAATTAGAAAGAAATTCATTTTGAACATTTTGCTCCCTCTGCTGATGGAATATGAAAAGTGAAAAGCAAGTATTTTTTCTTTACAGAATATTTTTGAAGTAGCCATTGGCAGTTAATGCATTAATTTCACTATATCATGTTGATCTGTTTCTCACCGTTGCTTCCTTCTGACAGCCTTTACTTGTGGAGGGCTCATCATGGCCATTACTGCATGAAGGTAACACTGCATCCTTCTCTTCTTTATTTCCTGCTTCAGGATCATCCTCATCCTCTCTACAGATACTCAGGTTAGTTACTGGAGGGCCTATATGAAATACAGTAATACACATAATATCACCATGCCTTAAGGAGCTGCTTTTGTAAAGTATTAACCTGAATTAGAAAGGGGGTACAAGCACATGAAACTTACATGCAAAATAGGCAGCATACGTCCAAAGGAAGGGAGCTCTGTTCATACAACTCTCACACACCATCTCCAGTAACTCCTCTGAGTCCACGACCGCACAACCCAGATGCTACAAAACAATGACATTAAAATATGCTCCATAAAGGCCTTTTTATAAAGTAAGAAAAAAAAATACACTCCTGCGACAGCCTACCTTTGAGTGGTACCAGTCTTCACAAAGAATACACTGAATCATTGCTTCACCAACCTTCCATCATGATGTAAAATAAGAACAAAAACAACAATGGTTCAAAAGAGAAATGGTACATAATTTTAGAAGTGCTAAACATTTAATATAAATTTGGCTACTGGTGCACTAACATTGCAAAATACGTTGATAAGTTGAATAGCAGCATTACATACCTCATCATCTTCATCAGGATAAGTTCTGTCACAAGAGCAGTAACGGCCAAAGAAATTGTGGTTGTAAACGTTCTTGGTGTTTTGTCCCTCTTTTTCCTGTGAATAAGCAACATACGAACAAAACAAATGAAACAAATGTTAGAATCAGGTATCACATATTTAAATATAAATTCACATAAAGAGTTGTGAGAAGTGGTGCATTGTATAAACTGCATGAAGAAGTACAGCTTACGTTTGTGAACAAAAGCAGTGGAAAATGTACTGTAAAAAAGGTGTGCAAACTTCTGCTTTACAGAAGTTCAAAGATAAGGTTATTCCTGCATTTCTGAAAACCCAGTGGATAAGTGGCTTAGCTTTTTAATGACTTAATGAAGTACATTGAGCAGTCACTTTACAAATGATGAATTCTACTGCACACACAACAAAGGAATACATCCAAAATACACTTACAGGGATCAGTTTGCATTTAAATGAGCCGAACTTGCTGTTACCACAATCACAGCAAAAGTTCCTATGAAAAGAAAAACAAATGGGATTAAAAACAGAAATACAGGTCAACGTGTGGGGTACTAAGGTAGAAGTAACTTTAAAAATATTATATAAAGGGGCTGTACCTTTTTGTGTACAGTTCATAGATGTGGTGGCCATCATGGCAGGTGTTAGCACAGGCAAGGCAGACTCCAGCAGGCTCCATGCCCTCACCTGTGCAAGTACTGCAAGCAAACACTGCCTGTCGCTTCACATATCCCTGCAATGTACACATAAGGTGCGACCGCACATAGGTTTCATTCCAAACAGCTGTCTACTCTCTGCATTAAAGCACTGAATATGCTGGAATGTAATGGTCTCTACACCAAATGTAGTGCATTAGATATAATGCAATAGATATTCAATAAGAGGGGGTTTAGGATTCAAGCACAGTGCGACAGACTATCAGTAAATCTAGATAGATTAGATAGATATTGTCATTGCATAATACAGGTACACAGCAAAAAATGCCTCTACCAGAAGTGCAAAGAGTAGCAATTGTGCAAATAGACCAGTGCAGATAAATATGATAACATATGAACAGCATGTAATATATATGTATATATGTTGTAAACATATGTACAGCATGTAATATATAGGTATAGATGTAAACATATGTACAGTGAATAATTATGAAGGCTATAGCAGTGCATGTAAAGGAACAACAAGTAGAAGGTTATATGGTTATGGCATTAAAAAAAATTGCAAGCTGAATAAACAAGTTCACTAAATATAAATGTGTGTGTGTGTGTGTGTGTGTGTGTGTGTGTGTGTGTGTGTGTGTGAGAGAGAGAGAGAGAGAGAAATATTTGGCAGAATGTACAATAAGGTGTATATAGATATACATAAATAAAATAGTGCAGATGTATGTAAGGCACAATATGTAGAGAATAAGGGGTATAAACAACACAATATGTAATATAGTTATATACAGTATCATTTACAGTGTTCTATCTTTAAGGATCAGAGTGTACGCTCATCACAATCATTATAGTATCTGCAACAAGGAAATTACTTCAGCTGTATAATGACTAAGATAATTAATAAGATGTTAAGTCTTACCCGAGGATATGAACACTTATCCGGATCACTTCCAGCCAAAACGGCCAGAGCTTCACTCAGTTCGTCATCCTCTAACAGATCCATGGAGCCGACATCCTCCTGTCTTTTATTTACGTCCATATTCCTTCTGCTACACACACACAGCCTTAACACATTAGTTATCGCGCCCGCGCAAAAATATACGTCTATAAATAAAAACACAAACAAAGGACTAGCACGTGGTGTGACAGCAGAAACATGCAGCACATGACTTCCGGTTTGAAACCGGGGACAAATTTGGCGCGAAATAATGCTATATTCACGTGCGCTTCAATTGCCTGTATTAAGTAATTATCACGTATACTTTAATAGATAAATTCGCAACTCGTTATTTAAGAAAATGTTTAAACCCTGCAGAAATTTCGAGAGTACTTAAATGCAGCGTGAATGACAGCAAACTGTTTAGTTCTCTGAACCCAAATTAATAGCACTTTGTTATATATTTCTACAGAATATACCATTAAACATATACAAATACACCACTAAATATATAAATCTGTCTTTAAGATTTAACAATTTGTTAGTTTAAGAAAAGACTTTATACAAAATCCCTTACTTGTCTTTACTTGGTGTATCTTATCATTTTCTTTGTTTACACAAACAAGCGCATGCGCAGAGTTCTCTCTTGTTACTGGGGCAACGGGACGCGCGAGGCTCAGCGATAGAGGGTTTAGCTAATTCAGCTAAGCTAAGCTGAGCTAAGCTAAACTAAGCTAAGCTAGCAACAGTTTATTTGTGGGCCTGAACAAAATTCGCTTTACGACTAAATGGAAGTTACATTATCTATGGATCCTCTTTTTCTTGCATGGAGCTATTTTAGGAGAAGGAAGTACCAGAAATGTTCGGATCTTTGCACAAAGGTGCTGGAGGAAAATCCGTACGACCAGGTGAGTCTGTTTATACGGATATAGCAGGGCTGTTATCTCTAGCTAGCTTTGCTAGAAAATAATCCTCTTAAACTGGACTGCAGATAAAATAACAATAAATCAAAGGCATCTTACAGACAGTAATGATCGTAGGTTTTAGCTGCTACTCGTGTCCTGTTTCTGTTAAATAATCTAATTTCACTTGTTAGGTAGATAAGCAAAGTAATACTACATGGTTTGTTTCATTTTACTCAGCCGTCATAACACTCCAGCTAGCCAAGGACACTGTGTAAGGCACACTAGCTACAGTTGGGCTGACCAGCAAAACACAAACCGAGGTGGTCAAAGCGATTAACCACGTACCACTGCCTTAATAAATAAATAATTGAAATAATTGCCTTACCTATGTGTTATTTTCTTACTTGCCTACAGTGTAGCAGAATCTTTTCTTCTACAAGCATTTACCAGCTTGACCTGTCTGGTCAGTGTTAGTGTAGCTGCAGGCAGGTCAGACTATGTAGATTGTTTTTTAACAAGACAAGTGTGCAGGAAATTCATTTGCATGTTAATAATTTTAGGGTCGTTTTGCTTTTTGAAAACAATTTTCAAGCATTAGAGGGTATTTGCTTCTAATTTAAATGTTTATCACTCTCCACCTCGACTTTCTGCCAAGGAACCTCAAACGTCACTCCATATTTCTGAGGTAACAGCTCGTCTGTTTAATCCCTGCTCCCTGTTGTCCAGTGACACCCACTTCACCCTTCGAGTTATATGTGCACCTATACCTCAGTGTTAGATAATGTACAGTCCCACCTAATGCTCCTTTATCCATAGCATCAATATCTGTCATATGTCACAGTCCTGTGTTTTTCACTGATTTTACTCAAGTAAAATGTATTTATTTTCTGACTAAGATTATAGTACAGGGCACCATTTCGCTTCAATGACAACCAGCCTTTATATTGTAAGGGAAATATTTTGTTCAAAAATACTTTATTTTAGTTTGTTAAAATAGTTCTTCTGGTACCCTGAAGGCAGCCTGGAGCCTGAAGACAAGGGCTCTGACTGAGATGGTGTATGTTGATGAAGTGGATGTTGACCAGGAGGGCATTGCAGAAATAATGTTGGATGAAAGTGCCATTGCACAAGTAGCACGTAAGTGCCATAAAGCTGCCACCTTATTTATTTATGAATGACAACTCCAGCATCCAGCCTAATTTTAGGGTGTGTTAATATTTAAAACAAATCAAACTACTTCTGTTTTTTTGTTAGGACCAGGAACATCACTGAGGCTCCCTGGAACAAGCCATGGTGGAGGGCCTACTCCAGCTGTCAGGTTCCTAAAATGCATTAATTTAACTTGGAATAGTCACATTATTTGTAAGCACACCTAACCAAACTTTCATCATCAAAAAAAGGTGACGGATAATGAATGAAGTCAGGGGCCCTGCTCAATTATAGAAGTTTGTAATAAAACGTTTGTCTGTGTTTTCTTTAAGAGCTGTAGGTTCAATAGTTTCAAATATTCGTCTAGCAGATAAGGTCCCATGCTTTCACCAGTGTGGCCCAGGTTCAGGTCCTAGCAAGGACCAACCTACCCCCCATCCATGCACTCTCAATGCCAGTCCCAAGCCTGGATAAGAATGGGAGGGTTGCATCAGGAAGGCCATCTGTATCAAATATGTGTTCAATTATTCCCCGTGGAAACCCCTAATAGGAGAAATTTGGAAAAATGTTTCCTGCCTCTGGTGTTTTGTTAGGCCAGTAACCCAGTCAGGACGCCCCATTACGGGATTTGTAAGGCCCAGCACTCAGTCTGGCAGACCAGGGACAATGGAGCAAGCCATCAGAACACCTCGAACTGCAAACACTGCCCGTCCAGTCACTAGTGCTTCTGGGAGATTTGTCCGATTGGGCACGGTAAGGCTAAAAAAAAAGGTTTGAATATTCAGTGATATTCTGATGTTCACATTTATATTCTGCTTCAATTGTACTATTTAAAG
Organism: Tachysurus fulvidraco; assembly: GCF_022655615.1. Lineage (NCBI taxonomy): Eukaryota > Metazoa > Chordata > Actinopteri > Siluriformes > Bagridae > Tachysurus > Tachysurus fulvidraco. The sequence continues at coordinate 16,355,423 of NC_062529.1, forward strand.
CTTATTACAGTAATTTTATGTGTTTCAAGGTTGTAACCATCAGTTTTATCAATCTTTCACAGGCTTCTATGTTAACACATCCGGATGGACCATTTATTAACTTGTCCAGGTTGAATTTGGCAAAGTATGCACAGAAACCAAATTTATCCAAGGTATTCCAGCTACAAATCACAAGTCTTTAATGGATTTGGAAGTTAAATAATAATTCTCCAATCTCAAAAGGCTTTTGTGGTTTCAAATCTCTTTCTGTCTCTTACTCTTATCACAGACCTTATTTGAATACATCTTTCATCATGAGAATGATGTCAAAAATGTAAGTAAACCTTTTTTAAACCTTTTGTTTATACTAAATAGATACAATATCTGGCTTTATGTGTGTTAAACGAAGTGTGTGTTTAGTATGTGTTCAGAAGAAAAGTATCCTTCACTCTTTTCATACTAATAGATTTTGTGTGATAGGTGAGATTCATTTAATGGGTAGAAATTCCATTGGGGGTAAACTGGGAGATGAGCAATAAAGCATATATTGGTTTGCATATAGGTTTGCAGTCCATGGGTTAACCATTTTCGTTGTGGAACATTTCAGGCTTTGGACCTAGCTGCACTTGCTACAGAGCATGCACAGTTCAAGGACTGGTGGTGGAAAGTTCAACTTGGGAAATGTTATTATAGGTGCCAAAACACTATTGTAAAAACTTATTGATAAAGATGACACATTTTGTCCCATTAATTGCATTGCAAAGATAACAGATTTCTCTTGATACTTCAATGCTACATGCTAACTGTAATTATTGACTGGTTAGATGATTGGAGTTTGTATTTGTAGGCTTGGTTTGTATCGTGAAGCTGAGAAACAATTCAGATCAGCCCTCAATCATCAAGAGTTTGTAGACACTTACCTCTACCTTGCAAAGGTAAAAAGTTAATTCCATTTAACTTATTTATACTGCACACACAAAATAATGGAAATGTTAAACAAGAAACCGATGCAATCTCTTTCTTTGTGCACAGGTATATCAGCGAATGGATCAACCCATAACTGCACTGAACCTCTTTAAACAAGGCCTGGACCATTTCCCAGGAGAAGTGACTTTGTTGACTGGGATTGCTCGCATTCATGAGGCATGTAAAACTATCAGATACTGAGAGACAAATATTCAGATGTCATTTTGAGCTACAGCTACATTTATTTAGACATATTGTATATTGTATTATAATGAAACTAGCCAAAGGTATTAACTGAAACTTTGGCCACTTTAGGAGATGAACAACATCACTTCTGCTACAGAGTATTATAAAGATGTCTTAAAGCAGGACAACACACATGTAGAGGCCATTGCCTGCATAGGAAGCAACCATTTCTATACAGACCAGCCAGAGATCGCCTTGCGTTTCTACAGGTTACGTTCCTTATGAAGGAGGAAGAGTGTTATTGAATATGGGAATATTCAATTATATTAATATGTAATGTTACTGTATCTACTTCTCTATCTTTTCTTTCCCTTTTTGTCTCAGGCGGTTGCTGCAGATGGGTGTGTATAACTGCCAACTGTACAATAACCTGGGCCTGTGCTGCTTTTATGCTCAGCAGTATGACATGACACTATCCTCATTTGAAAGGTCATTAACCCTGGTTTCCAGTGATGAGGAACAGGCCGATATCTGGTACAATATTGGTCATGTTGCAGTGGTACGTCTGCCTCATGAAGCTCATATGAAGTCATTGGTTAAACATATGTAAAATTAATAGATCTTTAAGCTTTTTGTTCTGTTCTTTTCATTCAGGGTATTGCTGACTTGACTCTAGCTTATCAGTGCTTTAAGCTAGCTTTGGCATTTAACAATGATCATGCTGAAGCTTACAACAACTTAGCAGTGCTGGAGCTACGCAAAGGACGCATTGAGCAGGTAAGGCACATTTATCAGCACTATTAACCCCATGAATTTATTTTCTGATGCAACTATAACTTATAGCCATATAAAAACATCAATGGCTGTAGTAGTGAACATAAATCTAGAAAATACTGGAGAAAACATTTTAAGTATATTATAAAAGGTAATTTTGTGTGTATGTGCCAAACTAGGGGATTATTAATTACATATAAATAAAATGAAAACTTGCAAAACTTTATATACCACACTTTTATTTAATTCTCATATGATTGGTCAAAAGATACTTTAGCATTTCTGTGGTACCAACATACACAGGGACTGTTTTTCATGCCACAAAACTGATTAACATAATTTTCATGAATACTGCGTTTTCTGTTAATAAAAACATTTATTTATCAAATAAAGGTAAATCTGTCATTTTAAGAGTTATATAAGAAACAAACTTTAAGAAAGTCTTTAATATTGAGGGCTTAACACATTCTTAGAAAACATTTTTGGTCCTTCGAGCCACATCACAAAACTGTAATTTATTATTAACCTATAAAGGCATGCCATAAGTGAGCAAGTGGTTAAGGATCGGAGTTGTTGATCTGGGTTCAAGCCCCCAGCACAGCCAAGCAGCCAATGTTGAGCCCTTGTGCAAGGACCTTAACCCTCTCTTCTCCAGGGGTGCAGCAACACTGCTGACCCTGAACTCTGACCCCAGATTCCAAAGCTGGCATATGCAAAGAAAGAATTTTACTGTGGCAAAATAAAGGTTTCTTCATATTGTATTTTATTACTTGCTTGGCCAGTGTGGAATTAGCTGTAAATATTTGCGAATATAATTCATTTTATTTAGTTTGGTGTAAAAAACTATGAAAGATAGTATGCATTCTGAGAGCCTGAACGTTTGTTGGCAATGTAAGTTCATAGATTAATTATCAGAGTTGGATTGCAACATGACAGTGAGTTCAGTCTCCAAGTTCAATGAGAAATAGACTTGTTATGCATGCTATACTATTCTAAGGTGCTTCCTCAGTAGGCACTATTATAATCTTTTTACCAAGGAATGTGCATATGGAGCAAAGAATATTACCTTTTTTGTAATGAGATTATAAGGGAACAGTGATTTCACAAAAACTGGTTACATGCAGTAATGTAATGCATATTCAGACATAAAACTTTATTCTCCGAAATGAATAGGTCATATAGTTAAATATAATTAATTCCACTGAAACCAGTACACATTTGGGATATGAGGGAGCAAAACATTCCGCAATGATTATATGAAATAATTAACATTTTATTTGGTTTAAATGACAGTGATGATGTTTTTGTTACAGGCAAAAGCCTTTTTGCAAACAGCTGCTTCTCTCGCTCCCCATATGTATGAACCACATTTCAACTTTGCTGTACTGTCAGATAAGGTATGCACTATTCAACCTTTTTTTCTTGCAGCATTTTTTTTACCCATGATGTTAGCTGATTTTGGGCACATCTGTATGTCACAGCATTCTGAAATGTAAACATATAATCACTGCCTAGGTTAATAGCTACTGTATACCTGCTTGTTCATACAATTATCCAATCAGCCACTCAAGTGCTCAAACTGCAGAAAGCCAAACTGTTTACAATTTACAACTGCAGTGAAAAGCATCTCTGAATGGCAATTTTTAAGTAGATACCTTACAGTTGAAGACACATTTTGGTCCCACTCCTGTCATGGAAGAACAGGAAACAGTTGTGTGTGAAAATCTGAGGCGATCAGCAATTTCTAAAACACTCAAAAAGCTCACTTGGCACCAATAACCATGTTACAGTTATGCTTGTTAAAGTTTTGCTTTTTTCCCCCATGTGTGTTATGAACTTTAACTGAAGCTTTCAATCTGTATCTGCTGAATTTCTGCTTTTCGCTCACATCCAGTTTATATCATGTATGTATTTGTGTTCTTTATTTGAAAGGTGGGTGATCTTCAGAGCAGTTACATGGCTGCCCAGAAGTCAGAAGATGCTTTTCCTGAACATGTAGACTCACAACAGCTCCTGAAGACTCTCAGACAGCACTTTGCTGTGCTCTGAATCTTTCTCGCAAAATTCACATATTATTTTACAGGCACAGTAAAGCAGGCTATAAAATATTTTAAAGCTTTTATAGAAATAAAAATGTCTAGCCACATTTCATCTTTTTCTAGATAGAAAAGTGATTTGGATAAATTAAGTATTTTAATATCTATGATATATCACAGCAAATAATTGTATTTTTAAAATTATTTTTTGAAAATGTAAACTTGTCTACATGTTTAGCATTAAAAAGGCATACATGCTATGTAAAATAGTTATTTTATTCATGTCATTGTCAAGTTTTTGAACATGAAAATTATGAGCAATGATTCTGTTGTATTCAAATATTTGATTATTAGTAGTATTATTATTAATTACAAAACTCTTCCTATCTATGAACAACTACTGGGCTTTCTACCACATTCGTAGCAGAACCAGACACATGAAAAAATGGCAGCGTGATTTTAAAGTGTAAATTACTTGTAGCATAAAAAGAAAAGTTGGTAGAAGAGAGCAGATTTATTTTTTTTTTACAAACTTTTTTTTTTCAGCAATCGATTTAGTCAAAGAAAATTTCCTTGGAATTTGGATTCTTAATTTGCTTTAAGGGTTCTAACAGATGACTAACTACTCAACAGCATTTATTTCTGTTTTAAAGAAAATAACATCAGGTCAGTAGTCTGAATTAATTTGAAAAGTAATAATTCTTATTACTCCATCAATTCTTCCCCTGTTTTTGACTAGAATAATATAAAAGCAACAGTTTACATCCATCTATTTCCCCAAAGCACAAAGTTCTAGTATATAGTATATTAGTAAATAAGAGTTCAGTATGAGTAAGTGAGAGGGAGAGAGAGAATAAAGTAAGTGCTTAATTAAAAATAAATCAGACTATTGCTTTGACTTTAATGAATTATAACGATTGAGTAAAAATAAACATATTCATGATTAATTAAGAATTCTAGATCATTTTATCTAATTCCTTCTCACAGATCCATTTTAGTGGGTGTGAACATGGTGCATCATTCCAGGCCTTCATTGGATTATTTGTGGGATACACAGCCGCACAATCCTCTATAGACCTGTCATCATTTGGCTCCCCGTCCATCCAGTAGCTATAAAAGACATGCAATTTTTATCCTTTTATCATACTCTAATAAAATAAGCTCATAGTTATATTCTGCAGCAACAAATGATAGAAAATTGGGTACCCTTCGTTCAGTGTGGTCCCATTCAGCCATTTCCAGATCCCTTCTGTATGGTCATCTTTGAGGCCGATCCAAAATCCATTGTAATAATTAAATGGTAGGTTGTACCGAAGTGCTTTTAAACTCTCTACTATGAACTCCTATGCAAGAGAGTGGATGTTAAAAGTTAATATTGTTACTATCTAGTGACCCTTTCCAACCTCTGACTATGGAAAGTAACAGGAAAGAAATTTGCCACTCAACTTGGAATACTTATAAAATCAGGACATCACCTCAACTGACATTACCACTGACAGTAATAAAAGAAGGAAATAAAGAAAATAATTCTTCTTACTTTCTACTTCTGAGTTAATATGAATGCAACATTATGTACAGCATGAAAAAGCAGTTTATACACATAAATATTTAAAATTTTCACTCACATTCTGATTTTGCAATAAGTAAGGAATTATATCTCAGCAAAACAATTAGGGTGCTTTAAAATACTAAAAAAAGAAATACTTGCCCTAGATAGTATGTCTTGTAATATCAGTGTCAGTGATTATTCACGTTGGATAAATCTATTCTATCTTAAATACCACACCATGACAACTAATATATATAACTGATAACTAATAATTCTTCAAAGATGATTATTTTATCTCAATATTACTGACTGATAATTTGTTGGGATTTAAGAAGAGGCATAAATGCATTCAAAGTCAGAGACTAACAAGACTTTCATTTCAAAAAGACCTCAAAACAGCACATTTAGCCGAGATACGATGCTACATGTATCATCCTGTACAAACATAGACATAACATATAGACACAAACTATAGAAAGGTTTCTGGAAAATTGATATCAACCTGTCCTTGAATATCCCATTCTATATTATGGGCATTAATATGGACTCAGTTCTCCCTTTGCTGTTACAGTATGCTAACTTTCACTGTTTTGGGAAAGCCTGTTGTGGCCCCTTCAGGCACTGCATGAAACTTTGGGAGTAACAACAAAAAAATAACTGTCCTTTTCCTCGCACATTGCTAATATGGCATGCTCATATCAGTATCGCTTTAAAATATCGGAAGGATTTGTCCAGTTTATTCACCCAGGACACTCAGGTATTTGTTCAGCTATGAGTGCAATTCATGCATTTTGGATTATCTCCAAAATGCATCTGCACAACCTATAAGCTTTCATAGTTTTCCACACAACCCCATTGCTCTGGTTCATCTTCTGGCTTTCAGTGGTTCCACGCATCAGATTTAAACCATTGATGCTTGCCTTCAAAGCCAAAACCAGACCAGAACCTTCTTACATCAACGCTCTTATCACTCCCTGCACTGCACCTTGCTCTGTCCAAGTTTTTTCACTCCAACCCTGGTGAACTGTGTCTTTATAGACCTTGCGTTATTTAAAATTATGTAATGTAATGATGGAAAATTTTTGGGACTCTTAGTTCCAATAGTTTTCAGGAAGAGACACAAATGTGTGCGTGGTGGTCAAGTGTCCACAGACTTTTGGTTATATAGCCTTTTTTTTAGAACATGCTACTAAAGACGAAGTATTTAAGAAGAAAATTCTGATTTAATCTCTTCCAGAAACAGAATTTGAAACAATCTACTGTAGAGAAAGTCAAGCAAAATAAAGGTTTACTTCTGACCTGTTTCTCCTTTGAATCTATGATGACTAAGTCAGCTCCTTTTTTCTTGCAGTCATCCCTGCCTCCATCCCAGCCGTTGCGTGAAGTTGTTGAAGACACAGCAAAGTAAAAACATGTGCTGTTCATCAGTACCCAGTTAGGCAAACACTTGCCACAGTTTCCTTCTGTTAAAATTTGAACAGAACACAAATCTAAGAAAAATACATCTACTTGAAATGTCAACAGAAAATAAATTGAGGAATATCACAGCTAACAGGTTTCCTGCTGTTTGTGATTGCATAAGGCAATGTGTTGAATATTGAAAGATCAAGAAAAAAGTCTTGAGCTATTTAAAGGCACATTCAAATGAAAATAAAACTTACCAAGATTTGAAATTTGAGATTGCAGTTTTCTTTTGTCTTCCTCTAATTTTTGTTTTTGTGAGTTTAGTTCATTCTTCAGTCTTGTCTCTCTGTTCAAATTTAACTGCATGGATGTGATCTTTCTTACATCTTCCTCATGTTTGTTTTGAAGTGCGTTTTTGGACTCAGTCAGGCTTCTGTGGTCTGACTGTAGCTGAGCGAGCTGAGAGCTGATAACTGATGAGTTCAGAGACAGGATGCCATGTTTGTCATTCACTCTGTTAACTGAGGAATTAACAAGTTAGAGCTCTGTCTGAAGTCTGAGTTATGGTCATAACTTTTGTAATTTCTTTTGTTGCCTTTTACAATAGACATATCTTTTCAATATATACTCACTGTGAACACTCAGTCCTATTACAACAAAAATAAATACTGCACATAGGGCCCCAAGAAGCATTGCTGGCACTCGATAAGACCTAGAGCTCAGTTCATCTCTGACAGTAAACCTGGACACTAATCAAGAAAAATCAAATCTACAGTCAGCACAATGTGCAAAGACAATGTAAAGATGAGACTTACTGCTCTTAGGCTATTAATGGCTGATTTGATTGCCACTCATTTGTCCTGGGAACGCCTGACAAAAAGTCAAGTTTCATGTCACACATGGCAATTTATTTACTCTAATTATGTCAATGTGTTAAATTTGCATATTTTGTCAGTTTGATTCTTTGAGATTTAAAACAATTTAAATTCACTGAAATGTCAGTAAAGTGTAAAGTGGTTTCTTAAACCTAGGTAAAAACAGATGCCATTTTTTATAGTCTGCTATTATTATATGAAAGCAGCATATGGGTGAGATATATTTTATATATTTCTTTATATATAAACCAAAACAATTTATATTTCCTGTATATTCAGAATTTATGACAACTTTAGACTTTCCCACTGCTAATGTCACAATAAAAGGTGAAAGGGTTTGTTTTACAGATAGTAAAAATGGCCATCAATTCGAACAGAAAAGCTAAAAAATCAACTGTTAAACTCATTTATCTCACACATTTTGTTAAATATGCTAAATAACAAATTAAATCTACATCTTGTCATGTCTGATATACAAAAAATTGCTTACTTTTTGAATATAGAGGATTATCATCTCCAGTCAAATCGCCATGATCTTCTAATTCACTATATGTGTCTTTTCCATGGTTTTCAGAGTTAATCATAATTACTACTTTTTCACAATAAACCTAAAAACAGTGAATTTTGTGTCAGTGGTCTTTACTCTTTACTTTGTGCAGCAGAAACTGTTTGTACTGACAGTGTCACTGAACTTATTTACTGTTGATTGTGGGTGGACCTTATGTTTTTGCAGAGATGATTCATGTTTGTTGTGTTGAAGTAAATGCCATGAGTTCATGAGTTTGCTGTTATTCAAGAAATATTTCAATAAAATAAAGTTATTGTTTAGTATATATAATTTAATAGTCATACAAAATAAATATAATTTAATAGTCATACAACATCATAATGCAACCTAGATTAGTAAAACTGCATTAAATTTTCACTAATAAAAGATAAAGTATAGGTCATGAATGATAGAATGAACTGGATGTAAATACAGTTAGATTTTATTATAAGAGCTGGCAAAGAAATCTAAATCTAAAAAGCCATAATATAGCTTGATGTGGCCAGGTAATGGAACACTTGGCATTGTGTGAGTGTTTGTGAGTCTTAAATAGAGCTGTGTGTGACTGGTGACTTTTGTGCATGATTATAAGTCTGTAAGCTGTGAATGGTACAAAGTTTGTGGGTTTTGGGAAGTGTAGTTCAGGGTCGCCATGATTGTAGGCTATGGTACTTTCTGGGAAACAGTTTAAGGATACCGGCATTGACCTGACAGCACAATAACTGTATAAACATTTTATACAGTGTTTCAAAGTTCCCAATACAAAAACCTGGACAAACAGTGTAGAATTTATTTGCAACAATCATTTTAATTATTAAAATGTGATTTTCTTCCTTAAAAATAGTAAAGTACATTTCTTTATTGTCATTATGAGGATATGCAATATACAGAATAAAGTCGGATAATAATGGTTCCTGTGGACCCAAGGTACAACATAACATACACATATTTTTTTAACAGATTAGATAGAGAATCTGAGAGAATTATGGAGTTAGTGAAAAAAGGAAGTGATTATTCATTGAATTGATTATTCATTGTTGATGCTATTTTGTTGATTTATCTTTGATTAATTATAATTGTCGATATTGAACAAAAACATGATTCTAGAGTGTTTTATCTATTTCCTTCTCACAGATCCATTTTTGTTTGAGTGAACATGGTAGATCATTCCAGGTCTTCATTGGATTTCCTCTGGAATACACAACTGCACAGTCCTCTCGAGCCTTGTCATCATTTGGCTCCCCGTCCATCCAGTAGCTATAAAAATATGAACGTCATTATTGTTTACACAAACACACACACACACACGCACACGCACACACACACGCACATATACATATACATATATTATATACATACATACATACGTACCCTTCCGTCAGTGTGGTCTCATTCAGCCATTTCCAGATCCCTTCTGTATGGTCATCTTTCAGTCCGATCCAAAATCCATTATTATAACTGAATCGTATTTTGTACTGCTGTAAACGCGCTGATATAAACTCCTATACAGAAAGGTGGATATTAAAAGTTTATACTGTTATTAGCTTCGGTGACTCTTTATTATGTTTTGGGAGAATCTGCATTTGCTGTGTTGCTATGTGCTATTAAATGACTTGTACAATGAACAAATTAATAAAAAAGAACAAACAAACAAGAGACTAATGAGAGAACAACTGCAGTACAAGAAGAACAAAGTTTCTCATTATAACTATGTTGAAGCCAAACAAACATTCATGATCAAATCTAAAGTTTTTCTGTGTATTTTAAGTGAATTGTTGGCCAAGTGTTTTTCTGAAAGACTATAGATAAAATAGAAATTAAAATCTATTATGATCGATTTCAGAAACAGAATTTTGAAACAATTTACTGTGGAGAAAAGCATGTAAAATAAAGCTGCAGGTCTATTTATTACCTGTTTCTCTTTTGAATCTATGACGACTAAGTCAGCTCCTTTTTCCTTGCAGTCATCCCTGCTTGCATCCCAGTTTTTGCCCGGAATCATCAAAGACACAGCAAAGTAAAAACATGTGCTGTTCATCAGTACCCAGTTAGGCAAGCACTTGCCACAGTTGTCTTCTGTTGAAAAAAAAGAAAAATACATTTAACCTCAACTAAAAAAAGAAATAAATGTTAAAGCAAAGACAATTCTGCTGACCTCATCTGCTGTGTGAATGTATTGTGTCTGTATGCGAAGGTGTGTGTGTGGAATTCTGGAGGATATAATCACTTAATGATATTAGATTTTATAATATTTTTTGTCATTGTAATTACATCTATTACAGGAAAATACTTACCAAGATTTGAAATTTGAGATTGCAGTTTTCTTTTGTCTTCCTCTAATTTTTGTTTTTTTGAGCTTAGGTCAGTGTTCAGTGTTGTCTCTTTGTTCAAATTTATCTCCAGGGATTTGATCTTTCTTACATCTTCCTCATGTTTGTTTTGAAGTGCGTTTTTGGACTCGATCAGGCTTCTGTGGTCTGACTGTAGCTGAGCGAGCTGAGAGCTGATAACTGATGAGTTTAGAGACAGGATGCCATGTTTGTCATTCACTCTGTTAACTGAGGAATTAGCAAGTTAGAGCTCTGTCTGAAGTCTGAGATATGGTTATACCTTTTGTAATTTCTTTTGTTGCCTTTTACAATAGACATTTGTCATTTCAATATATACTCACTGTGAACACTCAGTCCTATTACAACAAAAAGAAATACTGCACATAGGGCCCCAAGAAGCATTGCTGGCAGTCGATAAGACCTAGAGCTCAGTTCATCTCTGACAGAAAACCTGGACACTAATCAAGAAATATAGAGTATAGAGTTAGAGTTATAGAGTTACTGCTCTTAGGCTATTAATGACTACTGATTTGACTATGGCTTAATTCTGGCAAAATGGACAAAAAAATCTCCCCCTTGTCTAAAACAATGTAAAAGTATTTATCAGACAATTTTTTAACAAGCATGTTACCAATTTGACTGGTTTTCACGGTTTTATATAGTCTGCAGTTACTGCACAGCACGAGCACTAAAACATATAAAGTGTGATTTTTTTCCTCTATTCACAGTGGCCCTGGAAAGCATTCCTCCCAATGATTTTTTTTTCTCTATTGCAACATAAAATTTAAGCATATCAGCATTTCTTTGCGGAAGTAAAATTATGTCCTAATGATGAACTGTAAATTTAAAAAAATAATTCTAAAAACTGTGCTCACCCTTTCCATGTCGCTATGAGCATTTCACATTTAGATTTTCTTCTATTTCTTAATGCAAATAATAGATCTATATATAATAATCTAAATGTGAAATGCTCATCTTCTTTTTTAGAAAATGTTCTTGTTTTCAAGTGTGTTTTGACCTATTTCTTTGTAGTGCTCTGTGCTTTGGATCATTGTCTATTGGTGGTTCCTGTATTTTTCTTTTACTTTAGACCAAATTGCACAACCTTAATTGCATAAAAAAATCTACGACTGAACCATTCATGCAACTGCAACCAGCCATCTCGAAAACAGCGATGTATGGAAGGGCATGAGTTCAAATCCCAGGTCTACCAAGCAGTCACTGCTGGGTCCCTAAGAAAGACAGCCTTGAGCTACCCATAACTGCTCAGTTGTATTAATTGAAATTAATTGTAAGTCACTCTGGAACAGGGTGTCTAATGAATACCAGAAATGTAAACTCATTCAATAAGACTTAGCAATATGTGAATTCCCTCCCTTTACTTGTGTCATGTATGTTGTATCTGTTTGTTTGTTTGTATGCACTTTATCTAAGAGCATGCCACTGTAGCACAAACATCTAATTGTTCCTCATATACCCAGGATTCCGAAAACATTTGCACATAAAAGGAACTTGAAACTCAGAAGTAGCTGTCTTCTGGAAACTTTCCTACAAAGACAGGATCTGTGAGAAACTGATGATACAGAACCAGTGAGATATTAAGGTAAATTATTCTGAGGATCTAAATAATATTTTATTTAAAATACTAAGTTTCTGGTGAGTATTTTCTGAAGGCACTATATACAGACACTCTACAGTTTATATGGTCTGTAATTCATGACTACTTATATACAATAAAATATTATGGATTATTTTACTGATAATTTTGTTGAACAATTTTCTATCAGAAGTACTATTAACTTTCTGCATCTGTGAACCTGTTAACTTTTGGAAAAGTTTATAAATCTTGCTAAATAATCATTTAATGATTTAATGCATAATGATTGCTGAACAAATATGTACTTACTCTTTACATATAGAGGATGAACATCCACATTATCTTGAAACTCTGATCCATTGTACATCTCATTTTCCTGGTCTTCAGTGTTCATCATAATTGCCAGTCTTTAATGATATTTTTTTCTTTTTAAAGAAGCTGTGATTTATATGTCAGTATGTCAGTAGTCTTTACGCTTTACTTTGTGCATTCCAAACTGTGTCTCCTGACAGTGTCACCGAATATATTTACTCTTGATTATGGGTGGACTTATGGGATTATGGGTGTCTTACAGTTTTGCAGAGATGATTCATGTTCAGTTGATGGGGAAGTAAACAGCATGGCATTTCCTGTCAATCAAAATAAAGAAGCACTACATGAAAATGGTTTAAAATACAAATTTTATAAATGACAAACTTTAGAATAGCAAGTAAACAAACTTTTTGAAAATGAGGCAAACAACAAACTGCTACTAATAGAATTTAGATTTCTGTAGTGCTCGCAGTCATGGGAATTCATAATACACAATAGTTTTATATTTCTGCAGTATATCTAGAAACAAGAATGGCTCGATACTGTCTTCATTTTCTCTATATAATTCTCTGTATAAATTATTCTAAAAGTATTTCAAATTAAATTAATTGCATAAAAGTTTTCTGTTTGTTTCTCTGCTGCCTTAGAATAAACTCTGTTTTGCAATTTTATCTTACGACTATTATCTTACAATTTTATCTTAGAAGCCTAATTTTTGCAAATCAACCTTCAATTTCCAACTAACAAGATAATAGTATAAAGTGAACATGACACACAATGAATCAACTCCCAACATAAACAATTGGTTAAAAAAATATTCTGAGAACTTTTTAAATCATTTGGTTTTGTCTTTTAAATATATGTGAGGAAAATAGTTTAAATAATGGTACAATTTCCATTAAATGTTTAAAAATAAATAAATCTTGCATTAAATTAGAACACTTTTATTCGTAACAACTTGGATACAAATTGGAGATGTTTATTTGTGCTGAGTGTCATTAAACTTCCTGGCAGGTGATTGTGATTGTGAGAGAACATGGCTGTTGCAATGAAGGTTAATGTGATAGAAACAGAATAAATATATATATATAAATGGGTCTATAGGAAGATTTTCTGTTGAACATGCTAAACATCCATCCATCCATTTTCTACTGGACATGCTAAACACACGATTTAAAACAGTTCCATTTAGCGTTTTTTTTTTTTTTTTTTCCTGAGCACAAATAACAACATGGTTATCTTATGACCATGACCTCACATTTGCTAACTACTGTATATCTCATGCTCATCTTCTGGCCATTCTGTTCTACTCAAGTAGCCCTGGCAGCCCCAGCACTGCTCCACTCAGCTGTAGAACCACAATTAAATAGAAATCCTTTGATTCATGACTTTTCTTTCCTCCAGAAAGAAGTTGTGAACAGCTCAGCAGGGACTGGGAATCAGAGTCTTTAGAAGGGTGTTTAACATGTAAAAATGTAACAAGTCCTTACATTTATATGGATAAAATATGATTATCCAACTGTCAGGTTCAAGAGATGCCCACTTTCCACCATTTTTGTCTGGAATTCCTCATTGACCCAGAAGGTATGTAATACTTCCTCATTAACACTGATATTTCAAATTTTTCCATTTCATCTTCGAAAATCAGTAAAGACGGCAATTCTGGCTTACTAGCTGAGTGCACAACTCTCTCAAAGTAGTTGGCTTATTTTGATCTTTATTTGTCATATGACTATATGATGCTTAAGTACTCACAATAGCAGCCCAGATAGACAATAACAGGAAACAAAAGTTGCTTGCAGCTACAAAAAAAAAAAAAGAGTAGAAGATGGAAACCCGGAGAAGTTATGTTTGTTGCCTAGGAAACCTAGATGCAAAACTAGTCATTTGTTGATGAAAGTAATAAATAACATTTACTGCAAAGGGCTTTATAAAACAAAAAAAATTCTCTGAACAGAACTAGTATTAAGTTTTTCTGAGATGGTTTCGGCAGCAGGTGCCTTTTACCCTTTTTGTAAGATCTAATTGATAGCACAAAAACAAGAATTGACATTATAAACCTATATTTATATTATCAGTTGTACATGAGCAAACAAAGCATTCTGGATGAGCTGCTGGACAAAATCATCATGCTGCAGGTCATTCATCTTTCACCATGATCCCTCTTTGGATGACCAAAGAATTTGTTTGCTATTGGTTTGTTTGGTCTTGATTGACATATGATAGCACAAATTTGCTAGTGTTATCAGATTCTTCATTAAGTAAAAGTTCCATAAAGATGGAGAACACAAACTGATGCACAAATACAGATAATATTAGTAAAGTTTGTAATATTAAGAAAAGCAAATCGCAAGAGCATTGTTTGCTTTGAGTGTGTGAGTGTGTGAGTGAACTGTTTTAATGAAGGGCTACTGATGTATGGTATCACTGTGACTGTGATGTGCCTATAAGGGTCTAGTCTTGCTGAGTCTTACTGTTTTTTTTATAAGTATAGTACATAGTTTCAGTGCCACTGATCTTACTTGATTTTTAAGATGGAATTTAATTTAGATAATTTGTTTTTGATCCTGTCAGTTTTCTTTAGTGTTCAACAACTGATGGTATTCTTCGGTTTACAGTGACATCAAGGCAGAAAACCTTCTTTTCAACCTCGACTCCCTAGACATCAAATTGATTGACTTCGGCTGTGGCAAATTGCGGCAGGACACGTCCTAAGTGGAAAATGCAGGTCATTGCACATTGAGGTGTAACAGACATCGCACAGAATAAAGGGGATTGAATATCTACTGTAAGTTGTGGTGTTGCTGATGGTGTTTTTGCTCTTCTGCTCAGAAACTACAGATTTTGGCCTCCAGAATGGATCCTGCTACAAGAGTCTTTTGCCAACCATGATACTGTCTGGAGTCTTGACATCCTCCTCTTTAGTCTTGTCTGCAAAAAAAAGGAATGAAAAGAAAATTGTTGCTGAGACCCTCATTTTCAAGGCTGGCCTGTCTGAATGTAACACTACAAGAGCATCAGGTTAAAATATTACAAGAAATCTGAGAAAAATTCTAAGTTGTATGAAATGTTACAAGCACAAGTAAAGCAAAGTTAAAGATAAAGTGGTGTTTGGAACAGAACCCTACCAAACAGCCAAGCCTCAAACAGATCAGTGTACATGAGTGGTTCACAAAAGGCCTTTCACGTCAGCCAGGCCAAACATTTGACCTAATTAAAATGAACCAACACTAAACATAACACTGATCACATGGATAGTACTGGAACACTTCTGTATTCTCCAAAATTAAAGACTTCTGTAATTTAATTTCCATGAAAGAAACATGAAATGATCAAGAAATCAAACAAGAAAACTAGAATATTCTATATTCTTTTTTTTTTGAACATTGTTTTTTTGTTATTCCACAGACAGTGAATAGTCAGGGTTGGATTAGCACATAGAACCACAACCAATGTTTGACGGAAAATAACTTCTGAACAGTGTGAGTGACTGGCTGCTGTTTGCTTTTATACAATATCATCATATTTATGATCTTCTGCATGAAACCGTCTGCATTTATGACTGACCTTCTGCTGCTCTGTATGAACACATGAATAGCTTAACAATTTGCTCTTCTCATTAACAGTTGCTCAAATCTCACATGATGCTTCAGTGGATGATCTTATCTCAATGATTTAGAGAGATAAAAGACTGGATGAACTGCAATTTTTTGTTAAACTCCGATAAGACAGAATTACTACTTATAGGTGCAAAAACCAGTACACAGAAACTCTCACAATTTAACTTCCATTTAAAGGGATGTACTGTTACTTGTAGCTCAACAGTGAAAGACCTGGGTGTTATTAGACAGCAACTTGTCTTTTGAAAATTATATCACCCATACTACCAAAACAGCCTTCTTTCACCTTAGAAATATTGCCAAGCTGAGAAACATCCTGTCTGTCTCTGATGCTGAGAAGCTATTTTATGCATTCATGACCTCTAGACTGGACTATTGTAATGCATTACTAGGTGGTTGTCCTGCATCTTTAATAAATAGGTTACAGTTAGTACAAAATGCAGCTGCCAGAGTTCTCACTAGGTCAAGAAAGTATGACCATATAACCCCAATTTGATCATCTCTACACTGGCTACCTGTTAAGTTTAGAATTGATTACAAACTGCTGTTACTCACGTACAAGGCTCTTAATGGTTTATCTCCCATGTATCTAGCTAGTCTAACACGTTACAATCCTTCAAGCTCTCTGAGATCGCAAAACTCAGGACTTCTAGTAGTTCCCAGTATATCTAAGTCTACTAAAGGTGGTATTTTCTCATTTAGCTCCCAAACTTTGGAATAGTCTTCCTGATAGTGTTTGGGGCACAGACACACTTTCCCAGTTTAAATGTAGGTTAAAAGCTCTATGTGTCTGCTCTATGTTTATGTTCTGTAAGGGCCAGGAACAGGGGGGCCAGGAACAGGGGGGGGGGGGGCCGGACCGGGGGGGGGCCGGAACAGGGGGGGGGCAGGAACACGGGGGGGGGCAGGAACAGGGGGGGGGGGCAGGAACAGGGGGGGGGGGCAGGAACGGGGGGGGGGGCAGGAACAGGGGGGGGGCAGGAACAGGGGGGGGGCAGGAACAGGGGGGGGGCAGGAACAGGGGGGGGGGCAGGAACAGGGGGGGGGCAGGAACGGGGGGGGGGGGGCAGGAACATACTAACAACGACGACGACGAACAAACAGAGTAGTTATAGGGGACAAGAACCAATCACAAGCCGGAGGCAATCACAGACTAAGACAAAACACCTGGGGAAGAGAATGAGTGCAGTTAATTTCCATGGTAACAAATAGGTGGGCGGGGTCAACAATTAACAGAAGGGAATGACAGCAGACAGAAACAAGGGAAGACAGACTCGTTACACATATCAATGAGTTTGTGATAATTGTCAGAAGCACTACACAAATAAACTAAAGGATTTCCCATGATGAAAACTGTTCCCATCTTTTACTTTGCAGTGTCTGGTGTGAAAGCATCCATGTGAGTAAAAAACAGGGCTTTTATAAACCAGCTGGTAATAAAAGAGTTAGAAACGTACTGATTAATATTTATTGACAGCTCTACAAAGTAAGTTTTTTGTTGGAAAATTTTGATTTTTGAATGTAAAATTTGGTAAACAAACAAACAAACAAAATCAACAAGCTGATCATATAAAATTGAGAACTGTCCTTTCTGTCATAGTCAGTGAACCCAAACAATAAATTTTCCCAGAGTAACAAAAAATCAGGGTAGATATGATCAGCAAAATGTACTCCAGAGATGCAAGTTACTGTAGGGAAATACGTCAAAAAATGTACAAAACTTCTATAGCAATAGAACCAAACAGAATCATAGTTATGGTAGGATTTCTAGCCTAGATGACAATATTTGATATGAGATGATGTGGTATGGAAAATTGTAAACTCTTGTGTTGGTATGAGAAATGTGCTGCTTATTATATTATACAGTGTTTATATTCTGATCAAAAAGACTGCTCTGTTGTAGCTTCTTGACATTAATTGATAGGCTAAGAGATAGTTGTATTAATGTAATATTTTTACTTTTACACCGCACATTGTGCAAACTCCACGTGACCAAACCGAGTTCAGTGTTCAGGTGATCATGTTTCGGCTCTTCTGTGAGTCAGAACATTTGACTCATTGACACTTTTGGCTCCATAACTTCTCGTTGTTTTTCTTATGAAATCTTAGTCTGACTTCCCATTAACGAAATAATTTTAGTAACAAGCAACGTTTCATTTATCTTGGATGAACACCTACGTTTCATAGGTCTTTTGACACAAGATAATACATGTTAAAAAAGCTTCATAATCTCGACTCTTAAAGGCTCTTTCTTCTGTAAGAACCGAGTCAAGGAGCCGACTCTTTAGCGCGCGGTACAGCTTGAATGTTGAACGCATCTGACGTCACCGATGTGATCCGTTAAAACGGGTTGGCGGAAATTTTTGAAAACAGCAAAAGGCGAAACTGGACATATTTTTGAGGTATTTTGTTATAAGGCGTGCGGATAAAACACTAAAAACAC
This sequence comes from Tachysurus fulvidraco, assembly GCF_022655615.1. NCBI lineage: Eukaryota > Metazoa > Chordata > Actinopteri > Siluriformes > Bagridae > Tachysurus > Tachysurus fulvidraco. The sequence continues at coordinate 16,374,041 of NC_062529.1, forward strand.
ATCTAATCGTTTTCTGTATAATATTACGAACTAGTAAATCGTTTAAGCAGTTAATTAACGTTAGTTAAGGTTCCTGTGTGTACTGCTGCTGCTGCTTACTAGCGCTAGCATAGCTACTTTCAAAACTTTCTCATGTAGTGAATAACCTGCATTTTAAAAACGAGGTTTTTTTTGTTTTTTTGCTTTGTTAGTATCGTACACATTTACTTAACCTAGAAGTGTCCTCATGTTATAGCTGGACGGCTTGGTTAGTCCTGTATATGAAGGTGGAATGAGACAAAGCATCTGGATTAAAGTACAGAGGTTAAAAGCAAATATTTCAGCAGAACAGCTAATCTGTGGGTCAGTGGGGTTATAGAATATCCTCTTTACACGCATTAAAGACAAGAAAAGATCTATGTACTGTGTATGATGCTTTATTTTTTAATAAAATGGACATATTTGCTCTTGATTTAACTGGTTTATAGTGTTGTTATGGTAGGGTTTCTAGCCTACAGGACAATATGATGTGATGTGGTATGGAAAATTGTAAACTCTTGTATTGGTATGAGAAATGTGATGCTTATTATATTATTTAATTTCTAAATAATTAAATACACTGTTTATATTCTAATCAAAAAGACTGCTCTGTTGTAGATTCTTGATATTAATGGACAGGCTAAGATTGTTGTACTAATGTAATATTTTTACTTTTACATGTTATGAGTTCATAAATATATGCATGCTTTTGCCTTAAAGTCACCATGAGCCGAAGACCAAGCAGCAGATATTCTGAGATGCCGATGCGTGTGACAGACAGCAGGATGAGTATGGCGAATGCCACTCCACAGAGGTATACATCTTTATATATATAAATAAATAAATAAATAAATAATATATATATATATATAAATAAATAAATAAATAAATAATATATATATATATGTAATTTCACTTACTTACATTGCAACATCCAAGTGGTGGGTAACAGCTGACAGACTGTAAATGCTATATATACTATATACTTTTGACAGCAACAATGTATTTGGCAAGCTGAACATCCCAAAGCCTCAGTCTAGCACCTCAGAGAGGAGGACCAGCTTTTTTGGGAAGTAAGTATGGTGGTTAAACTTTGAATGCATCTGTAATTGAATAAATTCCGTAATATATTAGCAATTGAAATCATTGGACAATTGCTGAGGTATAAGAGGAATAACATGGTTCCATGTGTCCTGTTATAAGAAAATTACAAAGTAACTGCTTTGTGTTGGGCCGGACCACATCACCCTACTGTGTTTTATTCTTAACAAATGCCTAATAATTCCAAAGGCAGATTATAATCATTTATAAATGCATGGTAAGTATTTTATATTTATCAGTTGTTGTTTTTTGTTGTTGTTAATTTCCCACCCATTTTCAGTCAGTGTAACACGTCTCACACGGTGACAATTTCTCATTCTTAATTATCCACAGAGGAACTGGTACAGGGGCAGGTGGGCAGAGAAACAGCATGTTTGGGGCTTATGGAGGTCCAGAGAAGATGAAGGACCCCCGACCGCTTCATGACAAAGCCTTTGTTCAGCAGTGTATCAAGCAGCTTTGTGAGGTTTGGCATTTTAATACTGTACCTTCATTCTAATAGTGTCCATTATTGGGCCATTATCTCTAAATATTAATGTTAAATATGATTATCTAAATATTAATATAGACAAACTCTATTTTTCTCTTTGAAGTTCCTTGGAGATAATGGATTCCCGGCTACAATCACGGTTAAATCTCTCCAGTCACCTTCTACCAAAGAGTTCTTGAAGATCTTTGAGTTTATCTACAGTTTGTTGGACTCCACCTTTCAGATGCCCACAACCAAGGTTGAAGAGGAAATCCCTAGGATGTTGAGAGATTTGGGGTAGATTAAAAATTTGTGATTTCAAAATGATGGCCAACATAATGTTCCCCTAAGGGTTAATCTTTTGTAGAGACGATTTTGCTCTTATTAGTTTATTATTTATTATTATTATTATTATTATTATTAGAATTTCTTTAACATTTGCATTCGAATAATTGGTGTTTGTTGCTTTACAGGTACCCATTTCCACTATCAAAAAGCTCCATGTACTCCATCGGGGCTCCACATACGTGGCCTCAGGCTCTGGGAGCACTCGTCTGGCTCATTGACACAGTTAGGGTAAGTGAATAGATCTTTTCCAGCCGAATAAGCAGAAATTCAGGAGCCAGTTGCATGTATTATACCCAACAACAACATAATCTTAAAGAACAAGACTTTTTTAAAGTCTTTTAAAATTTTAAAGTCATCCCTTTTGCAGAAGTGATGACTTTTCATACATGTATTAAAATAGCATACTTGACATCCAGTTAAAAGAGAGATTTACAATGGTAAATCTAGAGGATACAAACTATTGTAACTTGTTGCAGAGCTTTAACAGTATGAAAGGTCAGGACATGCTGTTTGGAGATTTCTCAGATGGCTTCACTGAGCTGGAGGATGGAATGGAGTACAACAAGGTAAAATAACGTCTCTCTTAATAAAAATGTTTAACCTCTAGTGATTCTGTACAGCAGTCCAGTTTTGAAGTACCGTATTTTCTCAAAAATGGCCCGTGTGCCTTATGTGTGCACTGAGTTCCAAAAATCTGTAAAAATGTGATGGGAAGTTCGGTTCTTTTCCACGAACCGGTTCTTTCGGACAGTTCGTTTTAATAATCCTGTTCACCAGTTCTTTTACGTCCCGACGTGATGACATAATTCAAAATGACATCATGACGTAAATTCCTTCCTCCCGCCCATAGTGTATAGATATCTATGATTCCGCCGCTGCCGGCAGATATTAATACAATCAATTTAACACATTTGAAAAGTTCTTTTGTAATTATAAATTTAGTTGAATAAGTTTCTTACATTTAAGTTTTGCAAATAAAACACCCAGTACAGGCATTGTTGTGCAAACATGGGTGTTTTACATGTCTTAATTTTTTTGAAATGTTTCTTTCAGTTGTTTCAAAAACTAATGCAACTGTGTTAAACACTCATAAGTTCATAAAACATTAAATCATAACCATTTCCATTTGTTGCTGTATCAGTTCAGTGATTTACGCATGCGCAGTAACAGCTCGTCGGTTCTCAGTATGTTGGACGCGTCCGAAAGAAACAGTTCTCAGTTCAGTGTACTGATGATTCACTGTATCAGTTCAGTTATTCAAGCATGCGCAGTATCAACAGCTCATCGGTTCTCGGACACGTCCAAAAGAACCAGTTCTCAGTTCAGTGTACTGATGATTCGCTGTATCAACAGCTCATCGGGTCTCGGACGCGTCCAAAAGAAACAGTTCTCAGTTCAGTGTTTCACGCATGCGCAGTATCAACAGCTCGAGCTCACAGTTCTCTAAGCACAACATGTCTCAGTTCAGTGTACAGGAGTTACATATACTCTGGGATATTAGTTTATTTATAGTCGGAGGGGCTGTCAGGCATGACCGAAAGTGAGTAACTTTAGTAACTTGTGGATCAGCGCTGACTCAAGACGCGAACTGTTTAGACCGAATCAGTCCGATTTGGTGAACTGGTTCAGAGCCGGTTCAAAAGAACGATTTGTTCACGAACCGGCCAACACTACCGCCAATAAAAATCAGAAGAAGAAGACATTTGTTTGTCTAAGGACCCCCAAAAATGGCACCAGTGAAGAGACATGCTTACGAGGCACAATTCAAACTACAGGCAAATTCAAACTTCAGTTACGCAGTTGTAAATGGGAATACAGCAGCTGCAAAAGAATTCAACATCAATGAATCTATGGTTCAGAAGTGGAGGAAGCAAGAAAATGTACTGCACCAAGTTAAGAAGACACAGTAGATAAGGAATTTGATGGATTTGTGTGAGAAGATTGATTAAAAAATAGTGTGTGTATTGTTAAATAGTAGAATAAAGTTAAACTAAACTCACTGTTTTGCTTCTGTTACCTTTTTTGTAAACCGTATTTTTTAGCATGCGCCTTATAATACGGTGCACCTTATGTATGGGTTAAGTACAGAAATAGACCCCGTAATTGAGACTGCACCTTATAATCTGGTGCGCCTTATGGTGTGGAAAATACTGTACTAAAATAAAACAGAACTTAAGTAATATAGCATTAAATAAATGAAAGTGTAAATTATTCAAATCTGTTTTTGAGTTGTGTATAATGGATTTCTGGACTGTGTTTCCAGCTCTTTTTAGAATACTGCTCTAAGACTTACAATAAGTTTATGCAAGGAGCAGATACATTTGAGGACGAGGACACAGACTACCTCAGTCATTTGAGTAAGTCGGACCTACAAACCTATTTAACAGTATGACATAAGTTGAATAGCGTTATGATTTATTTGGAAGTAAACACCATATCAGAAAAGTGTCATATGCCTTCCAACAGAGAGGCTGTATAATGTTGATGAGGCTCTACTGGATTCACAACTGGAGAAACATAGACTGTTGATGTCTGAGATGGAAAGGCTTGAGAAAGAAAGTCATACTGTAAGTCTACACATTTATTTAATTTGATGCATGGATTCAAACCAGTGTTGCATATTTGCTCATACAACTGTTTCGTGTGCTTGCAGGATCGGTTAATGGGACAAAGGACTGAGAAACTTAAGTTACAGACTGACTTACAAAAGCTGCAGAGCTACCGTACTCACATGGAGTCTTTTAAAACCCACCAGCAAAATAAGGCTACAGCACTGTCTGATGAGCTGGAGGCTGCAAGTATGTCATATTATGTAGAATCTGAACCACTGTACAAGAAAACTATGGAAGTCTTGTTTTTTTTTTTTTAGTTTTATTTAATGTTGTGAAACATTATATATGTTATAGCTATAGCAGCTATTAGCAGGGGTCCACTAAACATAAAGGATTAAATTTACCTCTTGGTGCAAAGCACTGACACTGGAGACTCATTCCATTAATGCTAAATAAATGCCTCCTCAAAGAATGGCTAACTATATCAACAATAATACAAATGTCTTTGTCAACTTTTTTTTTAATTAAGGCTTAGAAGATATGGAGTGTCTGCCATAAAAGTCCATATGAAGGAGTTGATAGAAGCAGATTGTTATAAATCTGATTTGAATTTCAGATGGCACTACTGTCAGTTTTACAGTTATACAAAATTAGCTTCAGACCAATCATATATATTAAAAATCCCTGTATATTTAATATATATTTAACAAAAAAAAAGTGGGAGGTTTATAACAACATGCCAACCATATTCGCTATATCTTCAGAGATTTTTCTGCATCATTTTGAGTAAGTGTGGCACTAAGAAAAGAAGGGAATATGAAATGACTGGTTCACAATTGACAATATGTGTATATCATTGTTCTCATTTGCACATTCTCTGTGTGCAACAAGCCCAAGTTCTCACCCAGCAAAGACTGTTGCATGTAAAAAAAATTCTAAATCTTTGTGATTTAGCCAGTCACATAATCTTAGAAACACTGAAATTCTGTAGATTTTTGATTATTGCAAAAATATATCAATGTCTGTGTATGTAGATCTTCA